>NC_136901.1:88134437-88265634 GCF_949606895.1 Notothenia rossii
CTAAAGTGTATTTAATATTTAAAGTATACTGCTGTTCATAGTTGTTACCTTATATATTTCATATCTGTCATATTAATCTACTTATATTATAAATATAAATATTACTACACTTTAATGCTTCTTTTGCACCTCTGGTTAGATGCATTTCGTTGCCCGAGTAAATTGATAAATGTAATCTAATGTAATTTAATACTGTATGCTGCATTTCAAAACATATTGAGACAAAAATATGTTTTCTTGCTTCAACACATTTGATGACTAGGGTGGACACAATTAACATTTTAGTGAGGCGTATAGTGCCAACAATTGATTACGGGAAATTAAAGATGAATCCATTATCCCCGTTAACATTATTTCACAGGTTGTAATTCTTGAGACTTTGTTCTGTGTCTAGGGATTCAAATTCAGCGTCTGACAAGAAAGCTGTCGAATCCCACAGTGAACCCCTCCCTTCTGGTTTTCACACTTTCATACGTCAAAGTCATAGAAGGAAGCCTATAGTCCGAAGAGGTCACAACCATAGAAACGATTTATCAAAGTGAACAATGGTGTGACTCCATCGAAACAACCGATGCCACATTAGCTGTCATCACCCCAGCATCGGTTCCCACACCTCCACAGGGAGAGAGAGAGAAGAAAAATGAGTCCTTTGACACGTTTTACAGAAAAAGCCGACCCGGTTTACAGCAGTCGTCATCCTTCTATAAGCATATCCTGTTTGGGTGAGGGGGGGTCACGCACACTTTGACCCTCGTGAGCTCTTGGGGTTCCTGTCAAGGCTTGGATTTGGATTTGAACGACCACAGTGGATATCCCTGCCTCATTTTTAACTCGTCCCAGTCGTATTTATAGGTTGTATGGGAAAAGAGATATTTGAAGTTTACACACAGCGACGATAAAAAACTGAATGTAACCTAATTTCTTCTTATATCATATATCCTCTCATCTTACATACATTTTCCCATAATAAGTATCAGCACCAGACCTCAAATTACACCCATTTAATAAATTTTCCAAACACAAGGCAAAACTGTCTTACTGTAAATCACGTGAAAACCTCCATGTGCATCATTTTGTCCATTTCACAGTTTCCAAGTATCCCTCTCTCGGTCTAACAGCTTCAATTTACATAAATATGAGCCTGCCTCGTGCGGGAGTGAAGCAACATCTGTGCTGATCAGAATTAATTGAAATCTGTAATGTTGTGCAGCAGTGCTAATTCGCCGTGTTACTAGCAGCATATAAAGAAGCATTATGCCATTTAGGGACGTCTTTTCACTTCCCCTGATTGAGACACGAGCTAAACACTTAACTGTCCTGCAGTGGTGATGGCTGCCTCCTTTGTTAGCTTTATAGAAGTAATTATCACCAATAAACAAATAAGATGCTCAGACTCCGTAATGTAGTCTGATTACTTTCACTCATTTTGTCATTTACTAGCTATATATATATATAACGATTGTTTAATAGTTATCTATTACAATTGTCTGGCAGTGTTTTTCCAAAGTAATGCATTGATTCATACAGTATGGTCATAATAATCATTTTTAGCTCATACATAGAATATACACCCATTTTTAATTTAGTCCAATTATTATAGCATAATTGCACTTTTAATTTAATTTAATTTCAAACCTTTATTGAGACAGATTGGACCTGCATCATTTACTTCCACATGAAACATAAAAACAACATACAAACAAACAACAGAGGATATCATATTTACATATTCAACATTTACAAATACCCAGAGTGTCAGAAAGCATTTCATTTAGACGTGCCTTAAATACATTCACTTGTAATGTCCGTATTTATCTCCTTTAAGTTAGAAGTAGCTTAATTTAAAGGTCATATGCTTTTGCTTTGCACCAGAAAACTATTAAAAACAATGTTGGAAAAGCCAATCCGTTCTGGTTCTCAACTGCTCATGTACAGACACTTAGTCAGGACCCCTTGGCGTCACTTAAGGCAACAACATGACTTGGTTAGGTAAAGATAAAACTCATAGTTCAGAGGGAATAAGTACACATGTTGCGTAACTCAATGGCTTAATGTAACTCCTGCCCCCGGGCTCAACAGAGGTGACGGTGCGGTGCTGAAAGCCAATCCCCAGATTCAGTCTCCTTTCGGAACAAGCTTTATCGGCCTGCCTTACTCACGCAACTTCAAATAAGTCAACGTTGAGGTTGGATTTCACAAAGGACACGTACAGTTGCTGGTCGAAAGTCCGGTGTTCTTTTAACCATCCATCCATCCCGCTCTGCACAGAGAGTGAGAAGGCGGCCGGAGCAGTTTCTTTGAGCGGCTGAGGTTGGTACAGATGGGATTACATTTGAGTAGGTTGATAACCTATGTGCAGCTATGACTTGAAGTGTAACGTTTGACAGACTGGTTTTTCAGAGTGTATGGGCTGAAATGCAGGGAGTTAAGCACGATAAAGGTGATATTAATAAACAACAACATAACTGAAAGAGAGGGATAAAGGGAGCCCGAGAAATGGAACGAACTTAATTAAAATGAAATTACAGAACAGATACTAATGAAAGCTGCAGCCTCACAGCAAGATACATCCTCCAGTTATCCTATGAAACAATATAGGAAGCAAAACAAAGACCCTTCTTATAAATAACCTGAGGGGTAAAATGATCAAATATCAAACTGAAACATTTGGACTGACACTAACAGCTAATGCAGACACAAAACAAACACTTAGACCTTTCATTGGTCTTGTGGTCTTGTGATAAATGAGACGTAGCCACAATCACACTTACTCTGAGCTGCCATTATGTACATAATAAACAATGAGCATGTTACCTGATACTGCCGACTGCACTCAGTCTTTGAGAACGGATTAACATTGTCAACACTGGTGTTAATAATAGTTTACTTGAACAGGAGAGTCAGGCGGGCACTCGTGGATCATCCTTCTCCCTGGACTGGGTGTGCGTGCACTGCCTTCACAGGTTAACATTGATTACATTAGCCTGTTCTCTAACAGCGTGCAAAATATAACAACAACGTGCTCTGAGCTATTTCCATTCAGATGGATCGTTACCTGAATTCCTGTCAAAGCAATGATGTCTTGTTAATTTCACCGTCTGGAATCCATATTTTGAAGCAACACAGAGATACGGTGACATATATTGTCGTGTCTTTCTTTAAGGAAGCATGTTTGGCTGAGAGTAAATAAGCAGATAGACATTGGCTAGATTACGTAGGAGGTGATTCTGGCAGCTACTACGAATATATTCAGCCTAATTGTGTGCCAATTGTTACAGGCTGGACTAGAACTAAACTGCAATGTCAATTACGTTTCGAGGAAAACATCATATAGCCCAAGTTTTTAAAGTTTTTTGACATATGATCAGTCCACGGACGTCCTCTTGAGAAGGAGGTCAGAGTGGATAGGCTAAACCTAATTCTAACCTTCTGTCTGTTATTTAAATCTAACCCTAACCAACATATTTATTTGAGCCAAACCACAATCTGTTTTCTAAACCTAACAGAGTTTTTTTTGTTGCCTCAACCAAACCAAGTATACTTTTTGCAAATTACAATTGTAACAATGTCTTTACAACTGTGACCGTAATCCAGAGGAAAATATGTTCAAATTTAAACTCACTTCAAAATGCATTTTAATTGTTTGAAAACTTAATTTTGCCCAATAAGACATGGTTGCAATTTTTTAGGCTAAGATAACGTAATAACAATTTTAAGACGATACAAATTGACATGATATTTGAAATCCTGATCTATTTTGAAATTGTGACATTGTCTAACTCTGGGATCTGAGACTTATATTATCTTAGTTTTGTGCTTTCGTGCTACATATATAATAAATAATAATCAAACATTGCACAGCGAGTGGGAGGAAGGCTGTTCTGTAAATGTAACTCAGGTTAATCCTTCAGTTCTAAGGAGCACGTTAACCAGACAACAACTAAGATAAGGGTTTCTATGTGTTCTTTGGTAACGAGCCGAATTAATGTTAGGTAACTCGTCCTGCAAAAATGACAACCAGCAGCAAAAATAGGAAGCCTGCACATTGTTCCCTGCTAATTACATTTAAAAGCATTTCATACGAGACTCATTATTGCTGAAATTGTATCACCTTGAAATCAGAACTAAAACCTTTCTTTACATTAAAAACTTGTCTATATTTTATGTATTTGTTGTTGTGAATGTTGCACTTTTGTGACATAAAAACAGCCAGATGTGTCTGCTTTAATTAGAAACATATAAGCAACCTATAAAATCATCATATGTCAAGCCCCACTTCATAAAACCTAAACAAAACAATCCCTCTTAATGTCCTCTAACTGCATTAAGCAGCGTACTCTGTTATAGTCACAACCAGCACAGCAGCTGTAGTACCTGTGACACTGTAACACTGCGGGGTCAACGGGACAATTGACCCCATTTATTCCAGTTTAATCAGGACAAGAGGGTGTGAAGGAAGATGGGACAGGGAGTAGAGGAAGGGTGGGAGGGGGAGGGGGGAGGGGGGGGGGGACACTACAACTAATGGGATTTGACTCTTAACCCACATGTGCATTAGCTGGGCGATGATCTGTAAAGCTACGCTCCGCTGGGGTACGCTAGCGAGTCTCTTTTACGCCGTGATCTATTGCCCCGCTTTACCTCCGATGATCTATCACACGGAACTGGCAGTAACGGATGAGAATGATCTGCTGGAAAAACTCTCTCATTTGTCTCTGTCGCAGCCAGTGAACTAGAGGAGACGCTAATACAGGGAGACGGCCCGGGGAGGGGATATAATTATGTCTCGGGACTCTTCTGCTCACTGGCTGGGTATGGAAGGCATATTAGGAAATAATAAAGCCTCGCTTCCACCCTTGCTGCTTTTTCCCCCCACTTGATTTCCTTTTTCTAATATTTTCTCTTTCACTTGCTATCTTTCAACATCCCTATGTCTCTTGTCATACTCCTTTTACTGTGACTGTTTCCACTTTTCTTTAATCTCTCTCTGCGCCACTTCCACCTTTTATCTCCTAACTCACGCTTCCAGCAGCATTAATGGCATGCTTGTGTTTCCTTTTAAACTCCGTTTTATTTTTTGTTTGGTTTGTTAATCTACTGCAAGTACGCTTACTGATTTTCTGGAAACTTAGTTATGAGGGTAACTCATTGGCCAAGGAAGAACCCATTACATTGTGACTAAAACTTGACATTGTTTAACCTTAAATACCATGAGCATAAAAATACAATTGTCACTTAAACTCTAAAGATGTTTCCAATCAAAAATGTACCTCCTCACTGCAGCTGCTGTATTCTAATTCAAACTTGCGACCATTTTGCAGCATGTCATCCTTTCTCTACACGGAAATGTTATCAGTTAAATACTAAAAGCCAAACAATGATCTTAAAAAAAAGCAAAGAACAATTGCTGTGATTTATACACAACTTCTAGGCTATATGCGTGGAAATAATTAAGTTTCCATGATTTAAACATTCAAAAAGTATTTCCATTCTACAACTGTATTAATATTCTTTTTTAAGATAGCTGAAGATGAAGAATAAAATGAAGTTGTAATAGAAAACCACAGCAGGGATTCTGAGCTGTGTTCGGATCCCACGGGATGTCTGTTATCGTACAGTTGACTTTACAAATTCGAGACGGATTCACACACGTGAAATAAATTGATGACGGTCATAAACAGTTATTTGCAAATCGCTGAACGTCTCCAGGTGATCGTGCTGCAGTATTAGAGGGGTTTGAGTCAACAGGCTTTTTTGGAGAGAGGAACATCTACACTGGGTTTGCAGCCAGCTCTCCTCTGAGTCTGGCCAGCCGGCATGAATTGCATTTCTCTCTGGGTTCCAGTTTGGATTTGGTGATAAGTGCCGAGGCCAGGCAGCACTTGGACTCCTACTGCAGAGATGTTGCCTCCCATCTGGGTCGGGGTAGACGAGGCTTCAGGCATCGCCTCAAACCCCGAGACCAGGCGGACTCATGTCAACTGAACGGCCAAAACAGAGGTACTGTTTATGGTTTCGACTGTTAGAAATAACCAGATTTCTTTTCTTCAAATTAATAAATAAAAAACGTTTTATTGGTAATATTTTTCATGTCGTTTTTTTCAATTTGGTGCTCTGGACACATCTTGTCCGGGAGTTTTTCTTTAGCCTCAAGGAAGTGATACATTTCAAAAAGATTGAGGTGGTAAGCCGAGAGGGCCTCTACGTCTCAGGACAGAAAGAGATGATAAGAAAAACAATGCCATTGCACCCTTTTCAATGTAAAGGTAGATCATTTAGTCATGCAGTAACACAAGAGCAGCGATCTTATAAAATCCCCCTAAAAAAAGGCTCGCACTGATCACTGTTAATACTTATTTACGCACTAAAAACCTTGGAAGATTTTGCAGGTTTGAGTGAAATAATAGAAGCATGTTTTTTGCAAATGCAGTTATTACTCTTGTATATAGTGCATTGTAATGATACAGAATATACTGGATGCTTTTATTTGTTTTAACCTACAGTACCTAAAGTAAATACAGTGCGCCTCTTAACCTTCAAACAGGCTAAGTGCCTATTGTAAGTGTCATGTCTGAGGGAAGACATCCGCAGCCTGGTGAGTCAACTGCCCTGCTGCCAATAAAGCTCCCGTAGGCAGGAAACTACCACTGTGTTATGGGTATGTTTCCTTCCTAAAGCATGGCACAGAGGCACACAGGAGATCTGCAGGATGTGTGTGTGTGTGTGTGTGTGTGTGTGTGTGTGTGTGTGTGTGTGTGTGTGTGTGTGTGTGTGTGTGTGTGTGTGTGTGTGTGTGTGTGTGTGTGTGTGTGTGTGTGTGTGTGTGTGTGTGTGTGTGTGTGTGTGTGCTTCACAATCACACAAACTAATATGCAATTAACTGCATTGTCTGTGTTTCTATTTTAGTATTTAGTGTGTTTGTCTTGTCTGTGTTTCTGTGTAATATTACTCTAAATACAATGTTTACATGTAAAGTTAATGTACTATTGTATTGTTCATTATTTGTCGTTCATGTTTCTTAACTTAAGATAATATAATTAAATGAACCACGTCTTGAAACTAATGTATGGTTATTGGATAGTCTGAGTGGAAAATAAATAAATCATTGGTGTATGTGTGTGGGAGGGGGTTCATGTTGTTGTTAACTTCAAACGTGTGTCGGACGAAGGATTTCCTGTAAATCAAAGAAAAGTACGTCACCCTGCCTCATCTGTCATTTCAGTAACAAGAACTGATGTAATCTCCCTGCGCTCAAAGAGTCAATGTCACTGTCAAGCTCTTTTGTGAAATATATACCCTATACGTGTGTATGTATTACCCATGATGTGTTTGTAATGATGTGTGTGTGTGTGTGTGTGTGTGTTTGTGTTTGTGTGTTCACGAGAGTTCATGTGTAAGCCAGAGATAATGACTGCAGGGGCTGAGATCTGTGGAACAATAAAGCACCCAATATTGAGGAAGGTATCAGCAAAAAGATGGCAATAGGAGCTGTGTTCAAATGTGTACTAAAAGTTGTTTCCCTTTGCGTGTTTTCATTCTTTGTTCAACGTCAGAGAAGAAAATAATTTCCTCTCAGTATTGCAAGCTTCTGAAAGAGTTATACTGCACTTCCAAAACACTTCACGACATCACTGGGAATGAAAGGAGACTCTTCAAAAATAACCACATAGCTCCCTTATAGAAATATGAGCCCTGCTTGGTGGTGACTTTATCATCCCAGACCTCAAGCACTCACTGGTTCTGCAAGGACATCTGTCATTTAGCTTAGCCATTGTCACGTATTGAGCTCATATCCTGCACCATCATGTTTGTGTGAATTAATAACAATTCAAAAAGAAACATAACTTGTGCATAAAAGTGAAATCTGAACAGTATCAGAAATAGAAATGTGCTTTTATAAAGAGAGGAAATAAACTGTGGTAGGACAAATAGTTAGCCAAAACGGCAACGAGTAGATTCAACGAGGCATTGCAAATCACAGAATCGTGTTTCAGACAAGGCCGGGGGGATCTAAAATGAGAAGAAAGAGTGTGTGTGTGTGTGTGTGTGTGTGTGTGTGTGTGTGTGTGTGTGTGTGTGTGTGTGTGTGTGTGTGTGTGTGTGTGTGTGTGTGTGTGTGTGTGTGTGTGTGTGAGATTTATATATAAAGAGACTTTCTGGTTAAATTAAGGTAAAAGAAATGAAAAAAATTCTGATAAAACTCTTCAGGTTTGGTTGTAATGCAGAAATAGTACCTAGAGCAGTGGTGGGTATGTGGAGCTTATTGCATATCCAACTGAGGAACATATGTGTGAGTGTGTGTGTGTGTGTGTGTATATGTGTGTGTGTGTGTGTGTGTGTGTGTGTGTGTGTGTGTGTGTGTGTGTGTGTGTGTGTGTGTGTGTGTGTGTGTGTGTGTGTGTGTGTGTTCAACCCGTTAAACAGCCTTTTTATGCGACCAGAAAGGCTGCGTGACAGTTTTTTTGTGGAGTTGTAAACACGCTGCGGTGGTGGTGATGACGGCGGTGGTTTGAGGGGACGCTGGAGTGACCGCCTGCCTGGAGGCACGTTACCCCGAACGCCTTCCACTGGATTACTGACATATTGTAGTGTGTCATGTTCCATCATTCATCTGAATGTCTCGCTGCTCTCCAAGCTGTTTTCCTTCCTTCACCCATACATACCCTCCACAGCCCCCGTTTCCTTTTTCTTACTGACTGACCCGATGTGTTCGTTGGAAAGGTTTCGTATGAGCCAGTTTTTGTGATATTGTTGAAGTTGTTCTTTGGAAGTTACCGTAGTTTTTTTTAAAAATGCTTTTCAATTCGGAATCAGTCTAAAGAAGACTCCATTGCTGTTGGGAAGGTTGGACAGCAGGAACTTCCAAGTAATATTTGCACATCAGAATTTTTTATTTGTGGTTTGTTTTCTACTGTCAGTACGCTTACTGATTTTCCGGAAAATTAGTTATGAGGGTTACTCATTGGCCAAGGAAGAACCCATTACATTGTGTGTAAAACTTGACATTGTTTAACCTTAAATACCATGAGCATAAAAATACAATTGTCACTTAAACTCTAAAGATGTTTCCAATCAAAAATGTACCTCCTCACTGCAGCTGCTGTATTCTAATTCAAACTTGCGACCCTTTTGCAGCATGTCATCCTTTCTCTACACAGAAATGTTATCAGTTAAATACTAAAAGCCAAACAATGATCTTAAAAAAAAGCAAAGAACAATTGCTGTGACTTATACAGTACACAACTTCTAGGCTATATGCGTGAAAATAATTTTAAGTTTCCATGATTTAAACATTCAAAACTTTAAGTATTTCCATTCTACAACTGTATTAATATTCTTTTTTAAGATAGCTGAAGATGAAGAACAAAATGAAGTTGTAATAGAAAAACACAGCAGGGATTCTGAGCTGTGTTCGGATCACACGGGATGTCTGTTATCGTACAGTTGACTTTACAAATTAGAGACGGATTCACACGTGAAATAAATTGGATGACGGTCATAAACAGTTCTGAACGAAGAAGAAGACTCCATTGCTGTTGGGAAGGTTGGACAACAGGAATTTCTAAGGTAATATTTGCACATGTTTGGTATGGCTACTAAGCAAAGGTGGGAGTAAGTCTTGACCTACAAGTATCAAGCAAGTCCCAAGTCACTGTGGTGAGAGTCAAGCAAGTCAAGTCAAGTCATTGCTCAGGTCAAGCAAGTCAAGTCAAGTCATACGAAATTCTGATGAATAATCCCAGTTTCCGCATTTAAATCAGTTAAAAGACAGTGGTTATGAAAATGGATTCAACCCACACTATGATCTTCATTAAATACACAGTTAATCATTTGAAATCTAGTTTAGACCGATGACAATCATATTAGATTCATATTAACCCCAGAACTGTAGACAATATAGCTAGGACTCAAAAAGTCTGTTGAAAAAGGCAGAATTCCAGGTAAGAAAATCATATATGGCATTTGCCATTACACATATTTAATTTAAATTTATGTTAACACTAGAACCGCCAACAGCGTCAGCACCTACATAAAGATCATTTTCAAATAATTTAATTTGTTCCTCTTCATAATTTCCTTATAAACTAAGCAGGACGATTTAAAACTCACTTAATTGGGTTAATTTAGAAATGGCTTCAGTTTATCATCATAACAGATCAAAAAGTTCAGATTCATTTTACAATAAATCAAGGAATGATGCACTTCTACAAACAAAAACAACATCATTAAAACATTTAAACAAACTACTAAAAGTAGATGAACTACATTATTCAAAAGTTTACAGTAACTTCTGATTATAACACAGAGAAAATAAACGATGCATCTCTTTTCCTCTCTCTCTCTCTCTCTCTCTCTCTCCTGACAGCCCGTCAGTATCAGGGTTAGTCAAAATGAATCCCTTGGCGGTTCTAGTGTTCATTTGCCATGTTGTCTTCTCTTTGCAAAGCTTAATCGATTTGAAACCAAGTCTAACGTAGCTTAAACTTAACGTTAGCTTTCTAGCTAATACAACACAGTCACGTAGCCTACCTTTCTCTGTGTTTTTTTTTGTAGTGACGAATGAAGTTGGATGTTGTGGTGGTCCTGTCACTGATCTTTATGCTGCAGACTCTGCATACCGCTGTTCTCTTCTTATTACTGTCATCAACAACATAATCCTTGAATCCAAACTTCACTATTTTTGGAGTAAAGCTAGCCGCTGCCATGTTAACTGACACTCCTGCCTTCTAGTGGGTTGCCAGGTTTGCGCGCATGGTGCTATAAGATTAAAAAAACGTGATTTCACGTTTTTCGAAAAAACTAAACGGAATATCTCACTGCAAAAACAAACGCAAATATTTTTATTTTAAACAGTCAAGTCCTTTCAAGTCATCTATCTCAAGCTTAATTCAAGTCTCAAGTCATGAATACCAAGTCAAAGTCAAGTCAAGTCTTTTATCAATGTTAGTCAAGCAAGTCTCAAGTCAAAAAATATGCGACTCGAGTCAAGTCATGTGACTCAAGTCCCCACCTCTGCTACTAAGTAAAACATGGATTTCCTGCAAAAGAAGGTAACACATCTCTTTACAACAAGTTCAGAAAAGGTAAATCATTCCTTAACAATGATAATGGAAAACATTTCCTTCTAAAAAAATGTTAATAACTTTTTAAAGCCTTGAATGTTCAGCTGTTAACATTAAGACAGTGTTTACAACCAACTTCTGAAGCTAACGTTAGCTTACTGTAATTAGTGTTCGGATTTATTTAACCATGAGAGCAGGATAAACTGAAAAGAGTACAAGGAAGCTTATAAAAGTTAACAGCATTTAATTAAACAAATGATGTGGTGATATACAATGAAATGAGCGAGTGGAGGCACTCTCCCCATTCAGCTGTTGTCTGTCGCATGTGTGACTCCGTTTGGTCAGCCGAGGTTAAGAAGAGGTCGATTCTTCCTGTCCATCAAGAGTTATCAACTGTAGTCTTCTCCTATTGGTCGGCGTCGATGGGGGCGGGTCCAATGCAAATCCTGCCATTTTCTGTTGCTAAATTACATCATTCTAATGTCTGTGGTTATTTGAAACATTCCCTTATACACTATTTCAGCATCAATACATGAGAGTGAAACCAGTGTGTTTAGGGTACAACCTCACATCTCATTTCACCTTCAATTCACGGTTTCAAAACGTTAGCCACATGCTAATGCTGGCCGAAAATGAAGAATTTTCAGAATAAAAGTTTTAAGTTAAAAGTTAGCGTAAACTTCCGGTTTTTCAGAATGAAACAGCTTTAAATTAAAACCCTGTATTTAATTTAAATTACGCCATATCAACATTGATTTTAATTTCTTACATTAGCTAGCTGGCTACAGGTAAATGAAAACCCTGAATAGCTCAGTAGTCCAGGATTGTGTCTGTGTTTACTCCGGTTTTAGGGTTATCTGTATGTGTGCGTCAGCAGTGAGACTGACTGTTTGATGTTCTTGAAAATGAAGCTGCATTTCTCAATTACATTTGGAGGGAAATTGTTATTGTTCTCTTCCTCTTTGTGAGGTTATTTAGGATTTGGATGGAAATTAAAATAAGTCAACATGTTTTGTTGTTTGTTGAAGGTAGTTTCCAGGAGACTGTGTGCAGTAAGTAAGGGTAAAGCCCATCTTAACGTGCATCTCTTTCGATTGGAATAAATAACCAACCCAAACTGTCAAGCCACATATATACCTTGCTCTGAAAAGTATCTTAATCTTAATAATTGCAAAACTGAACACGAAATACCTTTTTAGGGTGAAGTTTTCTTTAAAAGATCTTAAATTCAGGTTTGAACAATGTTTGCATTAATCATCTTCAGTTAGCAAAATAACTCTCAGCTGAAAGATGGCTGGAGGTTTCAGGGGAGTTCTCATTTAAGGAGATGAATTTTCTCTGGGTCTACATTTCCCCTCCAGTGTTAGTCACTGAAAAGGCAACAGCTCTCAGGTAACATCTGATCCTCAGACTCCATCTCCACGCCTCTGCACTTGACCTGAATGTGTCCTCGGAGATCAACAGTCAATTAAGTGCTCCTTCTTATTTTGTTCTTGTTGTTTTACCCCAAGAGTAGAGAGGAGCTCAGTTTAGCCTTCTGCACTGCTGCTCCGCTAATTGGAACCAGGATCTGTAAAAATGGGAACTTAAGTAAAACATGCCATAAAATTCTGAAGGCTAACCATAAACTAACCAATTTCTTTCATTCTTTTAAAGGGAGCTCTAACTGAAACCTCCACGTAAACTTTTACGAGGATCCCTGGGGTCACCCGTAAACCCGTTAATAGAGATGAGATATGAGTGGGACGCTTGGGCCTCCCATTTCGTTTGCAATTCTTTCTCTCTCTTTTTTTTTCTTCCTCCTGTTCCATTGCATTCTTGAAAGAGGTCAAATGCTGTTCGGAGACAAACACTGCCAAGTCTCCTCTGTCGTTTTTATCAAAGAGCAAACTGAAAATTCAATCCACGTGGCGAGATTCGAGCGGATGAGTGTCAACACGTTTGAGCTTTTGGTAAGTTTTGCTGGACTCGCGCTCTTTGCACCCCGCTCACTTTGACTGGGCGAGTTTGATGCAGAGGTGTGAAGAGGTGAAGCTCACACTGTTTTAGTGGCCGTCGTGCTGCAAGGTTTCTCTTTCATGTTCAGCTTCAGACAATTCATTAGCTTCACTTAACTTGTGATTGACGAACTAAGGTTTTTCTATGACTCAGACTGAGGTCAGATACATCTTTTAACGAGTATCATCCTTATAATTCAACTATATATAGAGATATAAAAACATTACTGAAATAAAGATGACCATTAACAGAACATAACATACTAAAGTATTACACTGGGGATCAAAATCTGATTAAACGTAACCGGCACTAAAATAAAGTAAACCACATTCAGCAAAATGATAGTATCTTGACAGAGTTAGGGGGCTTAAAAGCCTTCTAGACAATAACAAAAAAATAAAAGAGACAAAAATCTGTGTCCTGGCAGCTGTGTACCCCTCCCATAAATACTCCTTGGAGAACTAATGAGTCCACTTGGAAGCGTTTGTTTATTAAATTCCATTAACTACACATGATAATGTTGTTGTTTGCATAACAAAATGCAACTCTAATTACTTTGACATTGTATTTCCTGATTAGAGCCTTTTTAAAGATTATGAAACTCATTAGCTTTTGGTTTCATAAACCTTACCAAATCTCTTTCCAAGTTAAATAATAAGGGGAAAAAAGAAGGAAAATACAAAAGTCCTGGACTGCTGTGAGTGTAGTGTTGGGAATCATTATCTACTCAAATGCTACAGCCTTGGCCTCTTCGTTGCTTTACTCAAAGCACGAGCTGTGTTTCAGATCCCGTTGAGACTAATGAGAACAGTCTTGGGACCCGTTGCGGTTATTTTTGACAAATTGAGCCTGTAGTTGTTTTTCCTTTTACTCCCTCATATATTGCGATCTTAATCACCACTCTTACTGTTATGGAGATTATTTGGATCTTTAGTTGTGTGCTTTCCGGGGGCCGAATTATAAAACCAAGCAATGAAACCGCATATCCTGGGAGTGAAGTAAGCGCTCCCTGACTCATAACAAATCTATTAGCACAGGAATGATGATGGTGCTGAAAAATCTGACAAAACAATTGGTTAATTTTACAAATGATAATGATTTTTTTTTCAGTCAGACGGCCCCTCGGGGCAACCAAAATATAGGCCTTGGAAAAACGTCATGTCACCAGAGTTCATGAGTCTCTGATGCCTTTGGTCGACAAGACAGCCGACCACATTTTTTAGTGCGACTCTAACGTCTCAAGTTACGCTGAAGCCCGAGCCAAGCAACGGCCTGAGACCACCCTTCAATTAATCTTACCCTTGTAGCGGCTTATAATTTGCCATTACAAAAGCCATTAAACCTGGGGGCCTGATTCAGAGCTCCTGGGACTGTTGGGAGGAGGGGACGGGGATCCGACAGGCCTCCAGTTGGCCCCTTGGACCCTGGACGAGCCCCTTTCCACAAAACAGACAGGTACTTAAAAACAGGGTGAAAAGATCACCTTAAAGAAAACAAGGATGATTAATGGGGAAAAATGAGGGCCCTATAGGTCGCTTTCATCTGGGTCTGATTCAGGTCTTCAGCGAGCCATTAACCCAAAGGACAACTGTCCACTGCCAACCTGAGAAATGAAGTCCTCCTGGGTTGGTTCAGACAAATGTTTAAGGCCGCTGAAGAACTATCTGTCTGGGTGGGACGGAACAAATTCATCCTCTTTTATTTGATCCGAAATCTAATGATTTTATCAGAGTACCATTTTACAATGCATGAGTCTTGCTTCTTGGATTGATAATCACAGAAACGTTATATACGGTAAATACTATATTTGCATTTTCAGAAGACCACAGTCATTCAAATAATCTGAATACTGGAGCAGAAGAACAAGACAAGCAGGTAAGTTCATAACTACTTAGAGCAGGGGTGTCCAAACTATGTCCCGGGGGCCAAATGCGGCCAACAAATGAAACTTGAACATTTCTTGTATTGTACTTATTAAATATATCTGTAAACATATTACACAGTTTTCACGTGCTCGTAAGCCCAATTTACAATAAATTCAGTCAATTAAATTTGAAAATATGTTCTAACAAATCTAAGTTGATAAAAAAAAAGCCCAATAACTTATATACATAAGTAACTTGAAATATACCCTTCCTATTTCCTCTTATGATAATCAATCTGGGGCTCCTGAAGACTTATCTTGTTGTCGCTGCTTTTAATTGAAACTGAGCCGTTGTGTTCATCAGTAAAGTGGAACTTCTGTGTGAACTTAAACTGCACTGTAACTTTTTATTCATGTACTTTTTATTTTAATGTTTCTTTTTAATGACTGTTTTTAAATGCCTTTGTTTGAATGTCTTTCAGTTTTGTAAAGCACCTTGAATTGCCTTGTGTTGAAAGGTGCTATAGAAATAAACTTGCCTTGCCTTGCTCCTGTTGTAAGGGATGAGCTGCTAACAAATGAAATGAAACTCTCCAGACAGCTGGGATGTAGGCTGTTTATTTTTTTTAAAGCAGATTCAAGTATCAGGCATAATTTACCTACTTTTGATTCATTTTTCACTTATAACTTAACTTATGAGGCAGTATACCTCACCTCTAGTGAGCGGCCCGGCCCTTCGAATATGTGTCTGTATGTGGCCCTCGGTGAAAAAAGTTTGGACACCCCTGACTTAGAGTAAAGGCCACGGCCAGCCCAAATCTGGACCGAGATGTTTCTTGTATCAAAATGGCACATCCATATGTCGTCTGCTGTTTCTTGGGACGCTGCAATAGATTTGGGACAGCTCTTCACCAACATGCGCGCCTCTGCCTCTTCCAGCTTTTGCAAATACTTCACTTAGCCCACTGAAGTGCCCCGAAAGGCAACCAAGTGCCAGAAATCTTGACAAGTACATGGAGGTGTTCAGAAGTCAATTTGCTTGTCTGTGATTAATCACATACTGTACCTGACACAAAATGAAACATAGTGATGCAATAAACCTCAACCATCTGGTGCTACACAAGATTTACTCAATACATGTCCGAAAAACTGCAAACAAAATCAAACGTTGGCTCAATGGAAGCACCGCTTAAGTTGACGCTGGGAGGAGAAAGCTTTATGAAAGTGTGTTCATGTCAAACTAGTGCACAAGCATACAGATACAATACATGTAAGTGCATATAGTCTATATTAGAGATGTCCCGATCCGATCAGGTGATCGGGGATCGGAGCCGATCACGTGATTTTCAAAAGATCGGAATCGGGAGAAAAAAATCGGGGATCGGGATTTTTTTTTTTTTTTTTTTTAAATACTTTTTTTTTTTTTATTAATTGTTACAAAACAAAAATGCCCATGTTCAAGTCTTAAAGTCATCCTGAGGCCTTAGTTTTCGTTTCAAATTACACAACATCATGTATGTGTTGCTTCTTTGGGGCTTGTTTTCATAGACCTGTTTGCTTATGTCTCTCAAATCTGGCAACAGAGTGGGCAGGGCGCAGTGTCTAATTGTAGCAGTAAGCTAACGAGTACTGATAAGCTTTATTTTGTTTTGATCCAATGCTGCACAACTGAACTGATCCAATGCTGCTGTGAAAGAAAGAAGCTATATCCATGTTGGATAGAATATCCAATTTAAATAAAAAAATAACCTTAAGGGACAACTTGAATGCTTTTTGGCTTTTTTTACTCTTAATGCATTGCATAAAGATCGGATCGGGAAAAATCGGTATCAGCAAATTGTCAAAATCAAATGATCGGAATCGGATCGGGAGCAAAAAAAGGTGATCGGGACATCCCTAGTCTATATTATTTGGGATAACGTGGATATTTTTACAAGCTTTCAGAGTAAGCAAGGGCAGATTTGGTAGAGACCTTGGTCAAAATATTGCCTCATTACATTCAGTGAGCACTAGGATGCTTTACCTTCTTCAAAGCAGCATGCTCTCAGTTTGTATTATTCATATAAGAACTGGAAAAAAGTGGAAACTTCTTCAGATTTGACCTGGTAGCAAAGTATCATCCCGACCTCAATAAAATAAGGCTACCACTTCCAAGCATGATCATGTGTCCGCAGACACTGTGAAATAGGTTCAGTTAGCATGTGGCTCTCGTTCTAAAGTGGTGAGAATCTGCCAAAACAGCTGGACGAAATTACAAAAGCAGATTTCAAACTGTGTGAAAAGAGGATTCTGCAAATGTGTTCTGTACTGCGTGCTCTCAAAGCTTGACTCGCAGACATGTTTGTGTTAGCTCATTCATTTTGTCATCGAGAAACGTTCGTACAGTTCAAGCAGATGTTCTCCATCCTGTAGTCCATATTGTCTGTTACATTAATACAATACCCATAAAAGCCTGGATACTTTTGCCATTTACTACTTGCATCAGGTTTTGGAGAAGCGGTATGTTGGACATCCCTGCCTACGCACTTCTGATTTAGGCGTTAGCAATTACGTTGTCACGCACCCTGTAAAGGCGGGGATAAATAATACGGAAGGCCGGAGCGCCGGTACGGTTCGTGGCGAGTACAAAGTCCACACCTGGCTCCGGAGTGAAATCAAATCCATCCTGAACTCTGTCTCTCTTCTCATTTTGCATCGGCAGTTTTCCGTGAACGGAGTTCTGGGTCAGGAGTCAGGAGGAGTGATTTGAGTTCAGGTCACAGACACAGACAGTTTCACACAATAATGTGTTTCAAAGCTGTTGCATCACGGGCGTTAAAGGAAACCACATAAAAATGCTTCTTTTTTTTTTTTTTTTAAATCCAGATTTTGTCACATACTTTTACAATTTCCTATTCCATGCATCTTGTAAATGATTTACAGGTAAGCTGGTTGGACGATCACTGATAATGCGCAGTAACCACTGGCCATTAAACCACTGGCCATTAAACCACTTCCTATGGATTAACACCCCCTGAATCCCCTGCTAGTCACTGTGTTTTTGTGAGGGATCAATAAACCAATCCCTCTTGGTTATGTTTTCCTTGTCCACAGCAATCAGTTCAGTGCTGATTAAATCACCGCAAATTATCTCCCTGGGATTTATCTTGCCTAAATTGAGTTTCTTTCACCCTCCTGGCCACGGGAGAGTGGGCAACGCCTGCTGGGAGAGAGAAATAATCATTCATTAACCTCTGACCTGGAAGGAGAGTCAATTGAGTCACCCGACAGTGTTTTTTCTCCCCCCCCCTGTACACTCCCAGCCCCCATCCGCGGCAAATTGACCATTTTCACGCTGCAGCCCCAACTTTTATGAACATACGGCGGTTTGATGCGGTCACTTGATCAGCTGGCTGCAAGGAAAGTCTCAAATATGACTTACACATGTTTAAATTGGGTCTTTTTTCTTCTGACTCTCAGGGGGTTGTGGATACAGACCGTAGGCAAACAGTGGGAGAGGGGATCGCATGTGAAAACACAACAAGCCTAATTCATGGAGTGTGACGAGCTCAAAGGGACGAACATGTAGATCATCTTGTCTGTCATTATGGTTCGTCTTTCTTTTTGAGCATCCCATAGCTGCTGACCCACTGTGAAGCTTTCAACCTTAGTAGGGTTTGATGTCTTCCAATGGTCACAGTAGGGGTGATACATTACAGAATACCTTTTTTTTCTGCTCACCACATGGATGTCGTCATGTGTAGGCATGGATTTGATATTTCACAAGTGTTACCAGATTGAGAAGTGTCCAAATGCAAATCATTTCCCATTAATTTGGTCACAGTGTGATTTGAAATGAGTAGCAAATGTGCGGTATCAACCAAATTCTGATAAAAAAAACACTTTCTGGTTCTACAAAGCAAAGACAAGCAGACCATCTGACAGCATTAATATCCTTTTATACGTACTGAGCTACAGAGGAACTCTACATATTTCGACATATGTGCAAAAATCATCATGCATTACATCAAACAATAGAAATGCAGAATGGTATTCCCTTAGACTTTAAAAGCATTACCTTGTGTATCGAGTCTGTGGTCTTGTGATATGAGTCACAGCGCTATTTCTGTCCCTGCATGGTAGCAATAAATACAACCAAGCTGCCCCGAGATCTTTCCCTCTGACATTATTAGGAGCTACAGCAGTGTGAGACTCAACACGGTGTAAAAACAAACCAAATGTCAGCCCGGTTGCCCGAGCGCCTCTGCTATAGCCAACAGCAAATGTAATGAAAGCTTGGAAGGGTCTGTTAGTACGCCGCTGACCTTTCATGCAGTTATTGTTCTCTTGACATTTCTCCAAGATGGAGGAGGTGAAAAACAGAATGAGGTGCTAAAGCAGAAATCAGGATTTTTCGACTTCCATCTGCCCCCGTTAGAGAATGACTTTTATCGATCCGAACTCTTGGACTGTACTGAGGGTCGATGCTCTGTGATTGCCAACACTAACTAACATGCTGCTGCTCTCTCTGTAGACATGATGCAGTTTTTGTATTAGCTTTTGAGTCACTTTAAAAAGAACGAGAAAGGGGAAGAATTTCAAAGCTTCTGTTCAACGGACTGTTTTTGCTTTCCCATTGGAACAAAATAACAAACACTGAATTGGCTGATGTTTCCTAAGTCTTTCACTGTAGGGCTTTGGCCTCACTGTATTGTAAGTTCAGTAAAAACATACTTACAAAACGATTAACCCAACCTCACAATGAAGTGAGTATGGGACTTTTAGGAACTTACGAACTGGCTACCTGAACATGGTTTAGTCAAGTCACATTTATTTAAACAGCACACTTAAAGGTGGGGTAGGTAAGTTTGAGAAACCGGCTCGAGATGCACTTTTTGTTATATTCCATGGAATGCTCTTAACATCCCGATAGCAATGAATATCTGAAGTGCTTTGACAAAAAATACATTAAAAAATATCATCTGTGGAAGCCGTGGCGCTGTACAAAGCACGACCAATCACCTAAGCCGGCCCGGCTAAAGTAACTGGATGGCCTACCTGCCTGTCAGCCTTCCATCTGTGCACAAACTTATCTCGTGCCCTCATTGGTCATGTGCACGTTCGTGTGTGTTGGAGGAGGGGCTCTGTAAGGAAGTGGCAGATTTGTTCCGGTTGTGTATTTTCAAATTCTAGCGCACTCGAGCTGGTTTCTCCAAAATGACCTACCCCACCTTTAAAACAACATAAGCTGACCAAAGTGCTTGTAATCTGTGTCACGTTGGGCCTCATGCTCGCTTTACTGTATTATTAATGCGAACAACCTGCTGTTGTTAGCTACACCTGTGAAAGGGAAACTTCAGAAAATAGTCTGAACATGATCTCTGGATGTTATCTGGAGTTATGAGAAAAACAAAAATGAGATATACCTTAATGCTATGCCTTTACAACAGAACACAATAGACCTTCACACTAATGTATATGTTGTTGTGTTGTACGGCAACATTTTTAACAAACCAATATGTGTTAATGTTAGACAAAACAGGTCTATGAGAGAATGACCATTATATATAGCATATATATAGAAAGGTAGCATTCATTGTTTATCATCAATTCTATCAAGTTTGACATTATTTGACATTTTTGCAAAAGAGTAGTTGCTCCACCCACTGATATGTTGACCCGTTTCAGCCAATGAGATGCTGTCATCAGTATTTTTGAGAAGGTTACAATCATTGTCAAACATGTGGCTCTCGTTCAGTATGAATGGGTTTGTTGAAAAGCAGAGCCATTAGTCTAAAGTTGTCAATGAACGTGTTTGTTATTGTTTTTATGCAATAAAAGTGATGAATGAATAAATAAAGAGATACAATTATGTCCTTGGATATGACTCGTATAACATTTACTCCTATCATTTTAAAATGGATGGTGTTGCGACCCATTCTCTACCATGTCGACAGTTCTGTTAAATCGAGTTGTTGTGAATAGGAATCTTACAAACTATTCTTAATCTACATTTACAACATACAACTCAAGGACTGGTCTTTATGCGTAAGAAGAATAAAGTCTAAAGAGGGATTGTTCAAAAACAACATCTGTGGTTGAGTCTTGTGTCAGGAAACATCTCTCTCCGTATACCAGCACCGTGCAATCGGCTTCTGAGAGGAAGTGATCTAGCAAGAAGGGGGAAACAGCTGCTTAATAATTCAGGATGCTGAGATTAAAAAGTGAATTTGCCGTGCACGTTATTAAAAGGCAGTGTAATTACTTCAGAACACTATGTCACCGCTTCAACACGAGGCGCCTAATTTGGTTACTGCCAGCTCTCGTGTAATTGGTGAAGATGAACAATGCCTCGCAGACAAAGAGAGGTCCGAGGCCTCCACACACACACCGGATCTGATAAGAGGAAACCTCGGGAAAATGATAACTGGGATCTGGCACGTTATTTGACACAGTGTTGAGACAATAGCCTGTGTGTGGGTGTGTGTACAGATCATGTACACACATCTTCATTTATCTGCCTCTGTTATTAAAAGCAGCCTCATGTTGACATGTCTGTTAAGGAATTCTGGTGATCTCATTCTGCTGATGTCTTTCGTTTTCATTAAAAAGTAAGCTTTCATTCTCACCCATAACCACATCTTACATTTTAGAAATGATGGAGAGAATGTACTCTGGGTACAATTCAATGCAGAATAGCTTTGGATCTGAAGGATGCTGAGGAGTTCATCTTTAAAAAGGTTATCAAGACAATGGTTGAGGTCGTTTTTCCATAAACATCGTATAGTATTTGGGAATGACCTCATCAAAAGTGCATCACTCAGGAAGACTGCCTTAATTTAGCTTGACCCCATCAAATCAACAGTGGATGTTTGCATGCATCCATATTGGGACTGGACTCTTTCCCTCCACAGGCACTCCATCACAAAACAGAGGGAGTTGCTACCAGATGGTTAAACAAACACATCGCCCAACTGCCCATAACTCAAATCCACTTAGCACCCTCTTGTCAACATGTCTCTCACTCGTTCACTACCTCTCCCGTCTTCGCTGTATGCGGAGGAGAGGCGAGAGGAAGGAAGGGAGGGAGGGAGAGAAAAAGTAATGCGGAAATAATGAGAATCAGCAAGAAATTCCTGGGGGGTGTGTTTAATTGTAATCAGCAAGACTATCCATCCTCAGTAGCTCTCCTCTCTCCCCCCCCCCCCTTGTCTCCCTGGTTCCTCCCCCAGGTGCATTGAAATGAAGGGGAATAGCGAGCACCTGGAGTGACAGCGCGTGTAAAGGTCACAGAGACAAAGTCCAAATGTGATGTTTGACTCAGGCGTTTTTCAGACCTCTCAGGGAGGCGCCCAGGACTTAGGCCAGGGGTTAAGAGTTTGTAGGTCGCCGGGTCACACCATTTTCCCTTTTCCCTTGGCCTCATCCCCGCGCTTAAAACCTCAACGGTGTACTTGAGTGAGTAATTTATTATCCCGCGTGCTGTCCAGCTTGGACGAGGAGTTGGAATTAGGTGTCGAACTTTTGAGGATAACGTATTTTTCTCTTTTTTACAGGACATAAGAACATCTAATAGAGCCAAATGTGTATTTATCACAAGCATGTATTTCGTTTTCAAACATTAGATAATACGTGTATTTAGAACATGTTATTAGCTCGTTATCTTGCATGGAAGTTCAAGATTATTCTTTTGATTTAAGGTTTGTTTGAACCTCCTTGTCACGAAGGCTTTCTGCCGTATTGCTTTTCCATTAAAATTGTATTTAAAGAACAATATTTGCTGAATTTCTTTTTATTAAAATAATCTCTTTACCTAACTCCACCTAAAGTGATGCAGCACACTTTTCTTTTCCTTAATGATTGATCTCAATAATTGCCCTTCCCGTAAGTGGTGCAACTAAGTGCTTTTGGAGGCATCCTGCATGGTATCAGCTTGCAGCCTCGCAGTGTTTCAGCGCAGGTGAAAAGGTGAAAAGATAAGCATTATCTCGGACACATAATTGTCAAAGGCATGGATAATTGACATGCATGCCTACCGATGTCCAAAAGTAGGGCTGCTGATGACAGCCGAACCTGCATTTGGCCCTTGGAATGTGCAGAGGCCGTTCTCAGACATCTGAACATCAAACGGCGCTCAGCTCTGTCAATCTAATAGCTCTGGATACAGGATTTATTGGCTCTCCCGGGCCAAAAGAGAGACGAGGGGCGAAAGCAAAACCAGATTTTCTCTCCCGTATCAGTTTCTCCTCTGTCAGTCAGCCTCTTATGAGAGCGCTCAGGAAAGGAGGTGTGGTGTACCATTATTTTAGATTAACTAGATTAAAACCTAATTTGAAAGCTTCAAATATATGAAAAACAGTCAAAGTTAAAAACCTGGTAGATCTGTTTCTATCATGTAGTTCGATGAAGATGGATGCTTAACAATCTGGTTCACAGTTCTGCACATTTCACCCTCGCATTAAGTATTCATTTGAATCCAAGCAGCTGATAACATCACTGGCTGTTTCCCGTTTACAAAAGTCAAGCTTGTCCCTGATACAAACGTGTTTATACATTTCCCTGCACAGCTCCAAATACTGCCGGGGCTATTCTTAGTCCCCAATAAATCAGTAAGCGTCCGACTGAACTGTAATGATAAGCATCAGATGAGAAGTGTGTGTTGACGATGGGTAACATTTGCAAACTATTTGGAGGAGGGATTTATTGATCATCTCGGTGGGTCTTCAGAGATCGTGTTGCACATAACAGAAATCCGCTGCACTCTCGCGTCATTAAACTTTATTCAGACTCGTGACACAAACACGAGCCTCAGGGCAAGAGGAAGTATGTTGCCGAAGAAACCGAATGACAGGCCGCCAGAAATGGGGGAAGAAAAAAAGCCTACAGAGCCGGGGCCAAAAGCTGAGGACACGAGTCGGGGGTTCGTAGTCCTTGATAAAGACGAGGTTCTCACGGAGAAAGATGGAACCAAGAGGAGTTCTATTTATCTCCGTTAGCCCTCTGAAAAAACTCCCTGTCCCTGCTTAGATAGCCCTGCCAATGCGCATGATGTCATCCCCCTGGCGTGCGGTGATTGATGCGTCCTGGCTGCCAGCTCTGCACTCACAGGAGGCGGGGGAGTAGGTCGAGGTGGGGAAGGGGGTGCATTTTCCACAGATAGAGACATCCAAATGTGAACGGAGCCCGGCATGGGGTTGGTTCAGAGCTCAGGCCGATACGCCGCATACCTGCAGCGCCGTGCATCTGCTGGTTCCCCCTACGGTCGGTCAGTGTTGATGATTCAAAGGTGTTCACGAGCACGAGGAAGATCTCGCTGGCTGAAGGATTTGACGGAGACACAATGGGGGGGGGGAAAAGGCCCGGCTCTGATTATGTACGTCCACTCCATCTTCCCTCTGAGTTCTGTTACATATCAAGGCGGAGGGAAGGAGGGAGGGAGTGGAGAGATGGAAGAGGTTATTGTGAGTGGAAGAGTAAGTGTTTCTCAGATAGTCACGGAGACGTGCTGAGATGAACTCAACGGGAAGCCGCCGTCCTCTTGTCAGCAGGCCAAGTTAGTTCTGCTGCTCTAACGGCTCTATCATGTGCTGATGACGGTTTGTTATTCGCCTCCAAAGGGAGAGACGGCGATTTGCTCGGCTTGACATTCGCTGGTTTTCATGTGTGTTCAGTTATTTTGAAATACTGAGGCAAAGCATTTCTCTTGTGTTTTATTCAGGCGTGTACATATGGATCAAAGGGTATCTTTAAACACAAATAGAAACCTTTGAGAATATGCCAACCCCCCAAAATACTATGATTTGATGTGTCAATCCTCCTTATGGATTCTAACATATCGTATTTTACTGAAACATATTTTTAAAAGCAGCTCCACGTCAATGTGACTTTGAAATGCAGTGTTTCCCAGAGGCGCTCATTATTAGCTTGGGATCAATATTGAAAAATAAACATCTACACTGACAAAAAAGTCAATGATCCTTCACTGAACGTGTAAATGAGTTAATGCAACCTCGTGCTTTTCAACTCAGTATTGACAGATTCACAATTAATTAGAACCTGTTTTCTGTTTCTTCATAAAAAGGTTAAGAGGATTTAAGTGGTGTGGATTTAATACTTCAGAGAGGTCCTGACTGATTATCTCATTCGGTCTGGTGTAACTTCTTGATTTATTGTATGAAATTGACATTTAATGTTTGTTCACCAGCTTTTTCCTAAGCTGGTATCAATGTGAGATATGTTAAATCTACATTAAGATTTATTTAAATAGCTGCAAACATTTCAGGAACATTTAAGATTTGAGATGAATGTATTGTTTTTTAAAGATTTCCAATTTCTAATCTTTGAACAAAGACAATAACAAATAATGCTAAACAAAAACAATTGTTTGTCCATTCGTTCTACAATCTCATCAAACTCTCAGTCTTCATCAGAACACATTTAAACTGTATTTCTTCACTTTATTTTTGTTCTGCATCTTGCACCTTCAACATAACCATAATATAGGTATTTACTTTAACCGCAGACGCTCTATTTACCTTCTCAAAGGTGGGGTAGGTAATTTCGGAGAAACCAGCTCGAGTGCGCAAGAATTTGAAAATACACAACCGGAAAAAATCTGCCCCTTCCTTCAGACTTCCTTACAGAGCCCCTCCTCCAACACACACGAACGCGCACATGACCAATGAGGGCACGAGATAAGTTTGTGCACAGATGGAAGGCTGACAGGCAGGTAGGCCATCCAGTTACTTTAGCCGGGCCGGCTCAGATGATTGGTCGTGCTTTTTACAGCGCCACGGCTTCCAGAGATGAGATTTTTTTATGTATTTATTGTCAAAGCATTTAATATATTCATCGCTATCAGGATGTTAAGAGCATTCCATGGAATATCACAAAAAGTGTTTCTGAAGTGAATTACCTACCCCACCTTAAAGGTTAGTTTTGTTATCTTAGTTACACATTAGGTTTTATGCTGGTGTCTAGATGCACATGGCTCTGTCTCCGTGCCTCTGCAGGTATTTAATATGCAGTAAGTGTTTGTGTTTGCACTTCTTAAATTAGCCATGTACATGTTTGTGTGCTTGTCTATTTGTTGACATGCAGAGTGCTGCACACGTGTCAGAGGGAAGGAGTCGCTGCTACACAATCAGTACCGGCCCCCTGCTCCTTTTCACTGTGGTCCGGCAAGTGAGACTGAACATGAGGCGCGGGGAATTGAGGTGCATTGATCTGTCCTCTGCTGCGTCTCCCTGGACCGCTGAAATCATTAACCTCGATGGCACAGACACAGGAAGCAACAACAGAGTATCTTTGAGAGGTTAATTAAAAATAAAAGCACAAGGGGGAAGGGCAGGGGGTGTACTCACCAGGGAAAAGTGCACCGACTTCCAAATGAGCTGTGTTTGTGTTTACAGTGCACAGATATGGAGTTTTCTTTATGAAACAAACCAACCCGGTGAGGCTGCTTAACAATATTGTTTTGTTTACTTCTTTGTTTCCTTCCTATGTAAGGTTTAAGTGGGCACCAGAAGGACATTTGCTAAAATCTTGTATGAATCATCTTTACTCTTTTTGAGATTAAATAATGTTTATGCATGCTCCTTAAAAACAGAGATAAATCATAACAGGTTAAAAGAGTTAAACAGGTTTAACTAACATTTTTAGATCCTTAAGCTATAAAGGAATCGACAAAAATTGTGCCAAAAGTTGAGTAATCTTAACTCTAGGAGGCCGGTATTCATGTTAAATAATGTTGTGTCCTTCAACGAGGCCTTGCAGTGTGTATTGGGCTCTGCTGCCGTAAATCTACCGGACCTTATGTGAGGCAGAACCGTTCCCTAACTCACCTTGAAGCTGCCTTTAACTTACTCTCAGCCAAGCAGAGAGCACTCTGCGGCTTGACCCGGCTTTGTATCTACTTTGTATCTGCTTATGCTAAACTGCAGTTGTACTTGATAGGAAATATCTCCTTCATGTCACGGCCCACACAGTGGACAAGCAGTCATCCCCAATGTATATATATAGGACCTTTGATTATACAGAAACCTACTGGTTATATCCAAATATTCAATGAAAACGTTCAAAGTATTAACTTAGTTAGTGCACCTTTAAAAAAACGTTTCAATCTAAACTCCATCCAAGCAAAGGTCAGTTACTCAGCAGCATGAATCGGCCTTATATCTACATTGTATCTGCTCAGGGTAAAACGACTTGTCCTACCTAATAGGCAACTTCATCTAAATGCCATGGCTCGCTCAGTTGTCCAAAGAGATTTGGACGATTATTAAAATGTATTAACATACAAAATACATAAAACTTCTCAAAGCCACCTGACTCCAGTTAAATAACAGTAAAGAAAGACTGAACAGGTAACCGTTATCCACCGTTACATAATGTTTTCTAATGCTTACTAACTCTTCTTTCCACAGCGTGTCCGTTACAGTACGTTGAACACACCAGAAAATTAACAGAAAGACATACGTATCTAATACAGACGTTTTCCGTGTTAAATAGACACACTACTTTTAGTTGTAAAAGGTATCACCTACATGCTAAATATATACTATGCTATCTTGCTTAATGTAGAGTAGATGTGTGGACTGTGTGAAAAGTACAGTGACTGAAATGTACAGTATTTACTACAGTATTTGTTAAGCTGTAAGTGATGCTCAGATATTAGACTCCAATGACTCCAATCAATGATAACAACATTTTTTTTTCTAATATCTACACAAACAATAACTTCTAAATACAAGCAATAACACGGTGCGACGTTATCCAATGAAATGTCATTCAGCTGCAGACCTTCAGTGTGTGACAGCTTCAACACAAACAGCGGCTGATGTTTAAATGTCGATAAGATGTCAGATCAACCCGTGTGATGAGGTTTGTGAGTCGCCATCGATGAGGCCACTGCGAGACGCTTTGTACTTTTCCAGGACAGTGACGCAAAGTGAAGCAAACATTTTGGCAGACCTCGACAACAGCGAAGCCTCCACTCCTGCCTGAATTCATACATTCTTTATGAAAGTGTTATTGAAAAGTCTCATTATGTTCATCAAGCACATATTGGGACCAACGTTTCTTTGCCCAATATTGCGTACAGTTCAGGAGACATCATTTAAGAAGGCACTTTATCGGATTACATCCCCACACAGCAATGAGTTGTTTTATTAGCTTGCTGCTGTTGTTTACAGCATAAACAGGTTAGGTGTTTGCGACTGTGTGAAAATGTGATGTGGATCATCTTGATAGGCCTGTTGAGTGGTGTTATTGCAGTCTGCGGTCCCTGGGAACACTCAGGGAAATGATGCCCCCCCTGTCAACGCTGCGAAGCCTCTGGATCCGTGGGTAATTACTGCGACTGTGCTGACTCAGGGCACACACACAAACCCATATGAACACAAAGACACCCCGACACACGTGCAGCAGCCCACTGCGAATACAGACAGTGTAATGCAGTAGACTTTACGACACCACCAGGGCAGGTTGTTTGCTCTGGCACTGAATGCAGATGCAGAGCTGCTTGTGAGGGAACAATCATCTTGTTGGTTGAGTTAAAACACAGAAAACAATGTCTGGAAACATGCTTTATTTTGAGCAAAAGCTTTCTTACTAAAAAGCTGAACACTCGCAATTGTGCAACTGAAACTGTGATTAATTAATTCCATTCATGACCAGGATATGTATGATTATGGACGGTCCACAGGCCTGGCTTGAGAACAATATGCAGGTGTTGTGCAGATGTAAAAATAACTATTTTTTAGGACCAGTTATTTCACCATTGGTACTTAATTGAAGCTTTTCGTATCAAGGAAAACCCATTCCTCTCAGAAGTCTATACTTTAAAAGGGGGAAAGTGTTTGATTACTAAATAGGTCACAGCTGTTTGGCATATCCACAAATCTTAGTCTATTGAGTAAAATATCAAAACTCTTTTAGAATGTGCAATCAATGCCGCAGTCCTCTGTTGACTTTTATACAGATGTTTTGTGTGTTCAAAATCTTTGTAAATGAAAAATGACAAACCTTTATTATTTCGAAGGGTTTAACAGTCTATGATGACTTCACTGATACAACATGCCAGATGATGACATCTCTAAGTAGACTATTACTGACTGCACGGCATGAAAGTGAAATTGAAATGTCAAAATTCTGCAAACAAACAAGTGCAAACCGGCCGGGCAAAAACAGCTAAGAGTTTGCAGTGTGAACGAGACCCTTTTCTTTAGGGGCTTCTCCCTTTCCTGTAGTGTGTTATATATGTTTTGGTGCACGTAAATGGTCTGCAAAGGCTAAAATCCCAAAGGTCCATCCAGAGGGAGTTTCTCTCCCACACACTCCTTCAGCGATATAGTGACATCACTATGAAACACTCTCGATTATATTGGCTAGCGCGCCAACACGTTGTACATGATAAGGTAAGAGGCGGTACATCTCTAAGAGGTTGACCAATCACAACAGAGCCCGCCAGCTAACCAATCAGAGCAGACTGGGCTCTGGTTTCAGACAGAGGGTGAAAAGAGGTGCTGCAGCACAGGCAGTATGAGAACATTAAAGAGCTTTTTGAACATTAAAGCATGGAGACATGTCCCAGTAGAGACACTACATACAAATATGAACCTGAAAATGAGAATAATAGGGCCCCTTTAATTCAGATGATAACATAACTCTGAGTTCTTCACCAGCTGTATATGCGAGAAATGTGTTTAGATTAATTTCTTAGGTGATAATATTTTGGATGTGAAGTGACAGATTCACAAACTTCCATGGCAACCACCCACGGGACCTCGTGATGCCTCAGTGAGGGAGCGCGCATCCCTTCTGCGAGATGAAATAATTCCCGGGTTTATTAGCCTCTGGAAATTGGCTTCAGTAGGAGGCGGAAAAACAAATCATTTGAATACATACCCGGGTGTCCTAATGTTCATTTCAATGCTGTCACTTAGAAGGGGGGAGAGTGAGGGGGGGATAGGGCGCGTTGTGCTGCTGACAGGATTGGCTGTGTGTGATGAATGGGGCTGTCACAGACGGTGACAGGTTTGTGTTCAATACATGTGGATGTACAATACGCTCTGCATCCCGTGACAAGCTGGGAGGCTTTTTGTCCCGATAATCTCCATATCGTTTCATCTCCGGCTGCTTATGGCGGATGTGGTCACTGAGGGGTGTGTCATGGCTGCTGCACACAGACTGTCGAACCTCTGGAAGCAAAAAATGGGACACCGAGTTGACTGATGTGTTCCAAGTTTCCACTTTTTGTTTTTTAAAGTCTGTGGAAATGTAGATAGGAGTTTCAACCTCTGCAAACATTTCTTAGGCCCTGTTCTCACCTGACACTGAAATATATCCGGGGCGATCCAATCGTAGGTAAACTACCGCAGAATACAGGTTACAATCCACCAAAATACATTAAGGACACGGAATCCAAACACTCAATGTGTCAGTTTTTGGATGTGCAGTTCAAAGAACATTGAGGACCAGAAAATAGAATATGGGGTACACAAATGTCCCGAAATGTTGTAAGTAAATTCCCCTATTTGGCTAAATATAGGTTAAGGTAAATATTGCCTGAATCCAGTGGCAGGCCAATCGTACGGGGTGCGAATGGGGGCATGCTGGAGCTGGTTATTTTATAAAAAGGGGCACATTGAATGCAAGACAAAAAGATACATTTTTCATTCAGTGTAAAGTCAACAAAAAATACATTATTTGTTTGTGTTTGTATTTATGTCAATTACCAACAAATTGAATTACAATTTAAAAACAAAACACATTACCACAACTTTCACTCAATTAACAGAGTCTTTGCTGCATCACAAATGGCTTTCGCAGGGGTCGAGACTCAGTGTTACAGGGACATTGGCCCCTTTTGGGCCCCTCCTAGAACCGGCCATGCCCGGATCATATTCATCTTCCATGTATATGATATATAATATTCCCATTAAAATTATATATTTGAAGATATGTGTTGTCAGATTGTTGCTATTGTAAATTCCCTCAATGTAGCAACTAAATGATAATTAGGGTAAGGTTAAGTTTTGCATCCCATCCACATACTTATATGTTTTGCAGGGCTATGTGTATATCACACACATACTAAATCCTAAAAGAAATGGTTGAAATCACACTAAGCTTTGTTCAAATATAAGCAGAGAATAATACACCCCATATGTGGTTATGAAACATAAATCTGAGATGAGATACTAAATGCGAAATCAGCACAATTAGCTGAAAGGCTCAGCATATTTTTGATATTCAACCGTAATTGTATAGATGAAAAAAAAACATCCTGTCAGAGGAAGCTCAGGATCAACATCTGGATAGAGACTGCACAGAGGTAGGAACATGTAGTATATCAAGTGGGAACCTGCATAAAATAAGTTAAGAATTTAGACAATAAAGTAATCATAATTGACATTCGTATTTATGTTTGCCTTCTTTGCTGTAGGTCAGAAGTCTTTCTAACAAACTCACCTCATGTAGACCTTTAGGAAACGGTTTGAACACGCAAGATGTGCTAAAGGTCAACGGTCGCTTTTGTACTTTTTAACAAGAGCATCAGGACTCATAACATTATCGTAGTTTCCTCCTCTCTGCCCTGCCTCTACCACTTGGATTCAGCTTATTATAAAAACTGAAGTTCTTTGGCTCGGCTGATTTATGTCTCACCGAACCAATAACACACAGAAGCTCCACAAGGCCCTTCCTAAAAGGACACACTCACAGGAGCAAAAAGAAAGACACAAAGGTGATCCAAAATAAGTTTGAAACAAACCACCCACCAATGGAACTATTGAAAAACATACAAAACAACCAATGAGACCAGCTATTGCACAATTCGGATACACATAAGAGTCTAAGTGTGACAGCAGCAACATGGAAAATGTGGTAAGTATACAGAGGAAATGGAGAAATATATAAAAATGGCTTAGCTCCAGGAAATAACATCATAGAGGAGGCAGGGCCGTCCTTGGCCAACATGAGGGCCCACGCAAAGTTATATGATGAGGCCCTCGAGTTTCGCGAGCGTCAATGGGGGGGGGGAGGGGAGCTGTGCTAGTGGAGCCTCGTAATCCGCGCCGCACTTATTGCGCCGCATAAGCGCATGGGTGCGCCGCATTTTCGGCTCATTTGAGACACCCTCCACAAGGTGAGGCCCCCTCCGCAAGGTGAGGCCTCATGCAGTCTGCATGATCGGCCTTTAGAGAGGGACGGCCCTGGGTGACGGTCTGTATGGTGGGTGAATGCATGCATGTGTGTCCATACAGTTTGTATTGATGTGTAAAATGTAGTGAACTTTTTTAGAGGTTACTTTAGAAATAAAGGGACAGCAGGAACACATTTTTAAATCTAATGGAAATTGACAAAACAGTAGAAACAAATCCAGATATGAATTAGTGGTACTACTGTTGTGAAATGGATTGGAACTAAACTGGATTAGAAAATGTATTGGCTTTTAGTGTTCAAGTCTTACTCTGCTTTGATGTTCAATTGGCAAATACAAATTAAAAAACAGACGCACAAAAAGCTCTTGAGTTTCCTCCGTGGATTCATTGCTCATGGTTGCGAGCCTATGCTGATATTTATGAACTACCACAGCAGAGTAAGTTATGAACACACATCGGGCCAAGACCTTGCTTAGTATTTTCACTCCCTTAATATTTATGCTTCGCTGACAGATTTTCTTTCCCTAATGCTATTTTGCCTGTTTTCCTCTCCTTTAAAATATCTCAACCTGTAATATAGGGCGCCAAAAGAACAGGGTGTCTTATGGGAGAAGTAAAAGAGTTAGTAAAAACAACAGAAATAGTTTGGTAAAAGTTAACAAAAATTAAATATCGTAGCTGTTTTCAGTGGACAGACTGTTATGTTATATATTTTCTATCTTTAGTTTTGCTCCATGTGTCTGTTCACAAGATATGAATGTGTTCCTGCGTTTAGATCTAAGGGGATTTCCCCAAAGCTTCTGAAATCAGCATGCCTGTTTCAAAAGACAGGCTTTTAACTCAATCTGGCTAATGGTGTAATGTTTGATCTCCCTACACATTATCACTATTGAAATATTTCCGAAAGGGAGGAATCTCTTCCCACAGGAGCAACTTGAATGTGAATTGAACTGAGGAATATTTCATAATAATGATTTAACAGCTGGCTTAAAGCATCCAAACACGTTCCAGTAAGTACGGTGATTCATCGCTAATGCATTACGCTTTGTTGTTAGCTTACATTTCACCTATGTGGACACATTCATTCCTTCATGATCCCATTGTAAGTGGGCCAAATAGCAGTTGGGGTTTACTGTTTGTTTTATCCTGCTGAGGCTGACGTGATTTCTGCATCAAGACAATCCATATTTCACTTTAAGTTGAAGTCAGAGAATCACACAGAGGTACACTACATTCGTTTTGGGCAGTTATGCTCTCCTGTCTAAGTTAAAAAACAAACTCAGTGAGTTACGACTGATCATGACACCTGTTGCGCTCAGCTGGACGTCTCATCTGAGGTGAACAAACCTTCAGTCTGGAATAGATTATGATGTTTACTGAGTAGTGCTACGTCACATCTCACTCTCTATTAAAGTTGTACAGCATAGTGTATACAATTGAATATAGTGGTGTTCAAAAGTACAAGACAGTATGATTAACATGGAATCAAGCCCATGTATTAAGTATTTATCCACAATAATACAGTAAGAGTATTTTCATCACTAACAATCATTTAAACTAGAATTGTTTTTTGATACGTTATCTGAATATGCTTTTAAGAACGATTCGTAAGAGAGGTTATATCTACTGATTAATACCATAGTAAACATTCTCAAAATGTGCTTATATTTGCTTTGTTTCATCGTTTACTGAGAAATGTTTCAGTATTAAATACACATTATGGAGAAATCTATGATATAATTGAACATCAGAGAGAATGAGCAGAACCACCATGAACTTATTGCACATATTGAACCTGGAACTAACAAAGCTTAAATTATTGCCTATAAAAAACAACATTAAACATTAAATAATCAGTTGCATTCATTTCTTATGGCTCTATCTGCATCTTTTCCAGAGTCATTTCTTATGATTATATTTTTCCACAGGCCAACAACAGCTTCAAAAAAAACTATTTCCATCAAAGAAAAAACCAAACATGCCCTGTTGTCTCAAGAAACAAAGTGCAGAAGGAAACATCCATTAAACTCAGTGTGCTGCTCTGTGATGCTAGTTCAGATACTTGGCATCTCATCTTGGGTGTAAGGTCATCAATGTTTGGGCTCAGGCTCTGAGCTGAGGAGACCCTCAGGATGGAGTGAAGGTGTGTGTGCAATATACCGGCGGGCCAGATCTAATAGTAATTAGAAATGATCCTGCGGGCCGAAATTAAATCCACCAAGGGCCTGATTTGGCCCCCGGGCCTTAAGTTTGACACATGTGCAAACCATGCATTTCACTTGTAAATACTAAATAAATATCATTTTAGTCAGATTTACTTTTCCTAATGGGCTACACATTGTCCCCTGACCCTACTGTGTTTTAAAAAATAATGTTTTTTTTTTTTTAAGAGGACCACGTCCCAGTAAACCAACACGCAGACAGGGACGAACTCTCATCATGAAATGTTTAACTTCTGGAAGTTTCCCACCGCAGTCCGATCCTCTGGATATTGACGGGTAAAGTATACACTGTGCTTTCACCTCTAACCCCAACTTTAAATAGAAGATAACACAAACTCAATCACCGCCGTCCCCATGGGGATCATTCAGTAATAATCAAGGATGAAGCAACGACCACATCTATCTATAATGTACTTTAGAAATGACCTCATATCCTGAAAGAAGGACACAGAAGATGTTCCTCATATCTAGATACATTTCCATGCAAAAGCATTAATCTGCTAACAGATCCACCAGATACTTCAATAAACAGTGGTTAGGGCTACACAGTAATGATGAGCGTTAAAGCTGCCTTCTGCATAGACAATGTTTTGTCTGATTATAGTATCTTTAAAGCAAACAAACAACATTCATTTTGTTAAAACCTTACAGAATGTGTTCAATCGAGACTTATTAAATGTACAGTGTTTGTCAAAATGACAACGAACATCGTCTTTAAGCAAAGAATAGTCGAGCGAATGTATATAAAGTTTAATATGTCTAGATAAAATACTATTTAGAGCTGTTTTCAGTTCAGAAAAAGACGTCCATCGTCTTAAAGAGAATACAAACTCTTAAAGGGGCCCGATTCTGCTCGTTTTCAGGTTCATATAATTTAGCTCCTCTACTCTGACATGTCTCCATGCTTTAATGTTCAAAAAGCTCTTTATTTTTCTAATACTGCCTGTGCTGCAGCACCTCTTTTCACCCTCTGTCTGACACCAGAGCCCAGTCTGCTCTGTTGTGATTACCCGCTTTCACACCAATTATTGCCGTACTTAGTGCCCAGCACTTAGTGCCAGAACTTAGTACTCCCATGGAACTAAGAGCCGATCGCGTTCACACCAGAATAAGTTCCCTGAGGGAGGATTACGCAAATGAAGCCGCTGTCGTCACTTCTTCTTCTTCTGCTTTGGGTTTACTGGCAGGCCGCAAACAACTTCACGGCGTATACTGCCACCCAAAGTCCCCGGCCGGGAGTCCCCGGAGTTGGGGACTGGCTTCAGTAGAAGCTGCTGGGACTCCCAGCAGCTTCTACTGAAGCCTTCCCAGTAAATCTCCAGAACGCCGACACGTCCTCATCTCCACCGCTCCTATGTTTTCTTTTGTGTTGCCATAAGTTAGTCTCTCTCCGTTGGTGTGCTGAGCTAATGCTAATGCTAATAATGCTAATGCCAGCAAATACAATGGCGGCTTCACAAAACTTTTCAGAGTTTTACGGGGCGTGGTTTGCAATTCGCCCAGCCAATCAGAAATTGGTATTTTTTTCCCCCATAGTCCCACCTCTCTAACAGGCACTACAAATGGGGGTAAAAGTTCTCTGAACTAAGTTCTCTTTTTGGTGTGAACGCAAAATTCCAGGCACTAACGGAACCAAACGGAAAAAAAAACTGGTGTGAACGCACCTATTGGTCAACCACTTAGAGATGTCCCGCCCCTTAGCCTATCACGTACAATGTGTTGAAGCGCTAGCCAATAGAAGCGTGAGTGTTACATGATGATGTCATTATGTTACAGAAGTAAACCAAGGAGTCCAATAGAGGCGTTTCAGTCAGGGGGGGAACAAGAGATTATGTATGTATGAAATTGTATTTGATGCATGCATATCCAAGACACAACTCCAAAACTAACCCTCTGCTCTGAATGACATCAGATTATTAATGTGAATTTGAGTAAAAGCACTCCTTGTCTCCTTCATGCGACCGAATAAAGCATCTTAAGTCTTACTCTGTTTGTGTTGTTGAGTACATTTTCACATTTTGACGAATTACTAAACACACAGACATGAGAAATAACATCACAGCTCAGTAAAGTTCTGCCTCTCAACACTGGATGTGTACTTATCCTAAATATTATTTGACCTTCCCCGTGCCGGGCTATTACTCTCCTGTGAGTCCCCATCACCTCCTCCTCCTTTCTTTTTTCCGCAGATGGATTTTTTGTTGCATTAATCCCACAGATCAGGTGGGTTTTGTCAACGTGTTAAACTTTAATACTTTGGGTCATTTATCTTTACGGCCAAACCCGAGGTCTGTCAGCGGCCAGACGAGCTATTTCCTCATTTGGTTTGGGAGCAAAGTGGCGCAGGAGAGAGCAAAAGGGGGGAGAAAGGGGGTGATGGTGATGGTGGTGATGGAGTAGGCTGGGTTGGGGGCGGTTTTCTGCTCACCATTTAATGAAATCCTGATGTGAGGAGGGAGCTGGGTAGAGGGGTGATGTTTGAGGTCGAGGCGCCACACCATCTGAAGAACAGGACGCCCCTCCGGAGAGGTGGCTTCACTTATTCATTTATGTTTTTCTTGTTTGGAGGGGCTCGTAAAGAGACGATCAGACCCTCATTACGTACGTTTGGACGCTGCATCGGGGACCCGCCAGGCGCCCAAGTGGACAAGGATAGGATTGCAAGTGATTAATTTGTTGAAAGCTCCCCTGGAACTTGGTGTGCTCTCACAAGCATTTGTCTTCATTTGCCATGAAATGTACAGTGACATGAGAAGATGGGCCTTAAAGGGGTCCTGAGTGGAGGCTTTTCTTCCCCTCTTGTTTAAAAAAAAAAACAACATTTCAGCTTTAGTCAAACATCCTGATAGGCTTGTTGCTCGTACGTTGTTTTACATTGCTGCTGCTGAAACAAAAACATTTCCTCGGTTCATTTAACAGCTAAAACTGCGGAACGAATGGACGAATAATGAGCGTCATAATACTACAACGTGCACTTTGTTTCTGCACAGAAGCAAGGGAAATGTCAGGGCTATATTTCACTCGTATAATTGTAACATTGAGAATAAATACAAGTCTGTCAATGACTCAAAGAGTGACGGAGAGAGATCTTGTGATGTAAGTGTGTGTAGGTGGTCTGGGGAACATTGGGTTTAACATGCATTTCAAATGACAGCAGAATTATTCATATGTGTATGGTTGGTTGGTTTGTTGCTTCTTTCACTTAAGTCTATGTGTGTAATTACATATTGGTTTAACTACAGCGATACACAATCATATAATTAACACGAATTACATTAGTTTGACCTAAAATTGGATATGTACGGAAGCCCGGAAGGGACATGCAAAGGGGAAAAAACCTTTCCCATCTGTATCAGTATTTTGTAGATATTATTAGCAACATTTGGGAATTTTGGAACCATTTCGTTCCAGAAACTCTGAAGAGGTTATATTTAGAGGTAATGAAGATTTTTGCTCTGAACTTCAGCCCGTTAGCGTTCATGTTGAGGTCGCTGCTGATCAAAGAGTGAACTCAGTGACACACTCCCATCATCATTTATATAAATAGAACTGGCCATGTGCACTCTGCATCGGTGTGTGTAAATGTAGCCGGTTAATAATAAATTATACTGACTTTAAAGTCGGTCAGTGACGTATAAACACAGATTTACATTGCTTTTTAATTAGTCTTGACTTGGATTTTTATTCAAACGAAAAATCCCCTTCAATGTAGAAGTTCACAAATAACCAAATCTAAGATAATTGTAATCATGTTTAGCTAAATTGATAATCCAGTTGCAGACAAAAGGGTCACTCCACCAATTATTTAAGCAGTTCTGTTGTAAATAGTTTGTTTATCTTAATTTAGATTTAAGTAATAGCTGTATTTAATTCATTGAGAAACACAAACACTACTGATTGTACATGTAAAACATAACCCCTTTAGTGATGTATGCAGGTGTACCTAAAATAAAGATTGACTCTCTCACAATGTCCCATGAGGTAAAAGCAACCCACAGCACTGTGCAAGGAGAATTCATTTTCCAATTGTCATGCAGTTAAAATAATAATAATGATTAGAACAATGTTAGTGAGGGATCATTTGAGCTCCTTTTCTCGGATAAGATGGCTTTGGGCAACAAATGCCACACAGTTATTCACAATATAGAGCTAATGTGTGGTATCAGATTCCACGCTGGGCACCTCCAGTCTCTGGGCTAATTACAGCGTAATGATGCTAATCAAGAGTCAAACAGGAGAACCATTCAGCCTTAATGTGCTGTAATCCTGCTTAAAGCCTCCACATATCCTTCTTTATGATCTGAAGTGGGCCCCGGTGGGCCATTAGAAAGCAGTGAGGACGACCACGGTCCCGTCCCAGGAGAGAGAGGGGGGGGGGGGTGAACTCTGACCATGGAACAAGATGAAGTCACAGAGGTAATGTACTGTAGCTCGGAGGTGTAAGGGCTGGGAAACAGTTTGGTTTTATATATTCTGAATCATTGCAGACTTCCTTGGACTTTAAGTTGTTCAGTATGTCAGAGGAGATAAGTGATTATTGCTGGAAAGACATAATAAAATGTCTGTAAAACAAAATGGATTAACTTCGTCCTTGTATGATTGAAGCAGGTGTGTGAAGTTTATAGTGAATGCTCTGATCTCTGTAACCATTACTATAACAGCATCACCTTCACTTGTGCAACTGACCTTATTATTAACACAAGCGGAATACACACTGATGTTGACAGAAACAGGAATGGCACAATAACTATGCTGAGGAAAGCTCTGCCAAAAAACAACGATTTTTGAAAAATATTTCTTCAGATTCTTGGATTTTAACTGAACAAAAAACACATATTTCTTTTTGATGTGGGTTGCATTGTGGGTCAGCACTATTTACCAAAATGCAGGCTACTGTTTTTAGGTGTTCATTTTTTTGTATTTGACATGTACCCGTAGAACATTTTAAAATACAGTATACTCAGTTAATATACTTAAAGCAGGACTGTCACATTTAGAGCTGTAGAGGCTGTCAGTTGATCCGAAACCAGCCATGCAACATCATATTTTTTTGCAACAATCTTGATGATTAGTTACTCAGCCATTTTCCAGGATAAAGACCACGAAATGTGAGAGTGATTTGAACAGAGTTGTGTTTCGGACTGGTTGTAGGAGTATGACACCTTCACCATTTTCTGACATTTTAAAGACAAACCGTTATTGAATAAGAAAATGATCTGCAAATAAATCAATGAGGAAAATAATACAGTGGTATTGTCATTAGTCTCCAGGGTATGGCTTGAAGCTTGTGAGTCCAAATTGATCTTGTTGTAATAACAAAGATAAAATATAAAAAAGGAGAGAAATTGATCTTATCATCATGAGCCACTTCAGCACCCACACCCTCTCTGAGCTGATAGTTTGATGTTCTGATGTCTGATCAAACAATAAATCCCTGTCAATCCACAGTGATTGCTCCAAAGTTTCTCTTCAGAAATAAACAGCCTTAGTCTAGAACAGAGTATGATACAGAGACAAATAACAGGGAGGATATCAATTGAACATGATTGCGTCAAGGAGAACGTCATTATCGTCACTATATGAACACCTGTGTGTCTCTGCCGATGGTGCGACGTCAAAAAATGGTGCGTTCGAGTACAGCTGGAAAATAGTATTCTCCACGTGTGACAACCAGTTGCAACAATCACGCGATTTGATATTCACACACACACACACACACACACACACACACACACACACACACACACACACACACACACACACACACACACAATGTCCTTATAATTATTTTTAAGTATTTCTGTTTTTTATTAGTCTTATTCACTTAAAATATCACTATTTGGATGTCCTTTACGCGAATATCTCATTTTTAGACGTTCATATTTTGACTGGTATGAACGTGTTATTAAAATAAAGAAAAAGCCATGGCTCCTGACCCACACACACCTTGCTGAGGCCCTCCAGCAGCTCGGTGTGTTTCAGAAACTCCCACAGAGCCCTGCAGCCGCTCCTGGATCAGGTTATACTGAGAGGCGTTTACAGCTGTTTCCTCTCCTAATACAGGACGACACGCTGAGAGCTGCAGCAACAGCAGAGACACAACGCTGCCTGCACGGCCTTTAAACATAGACATGATGACAATTAACACTGACATAAATAACGACTTTATTAGAATGAAATTGTATTTTTTCCAAAAATCCAAAACGAATCTGAATGGGACTGAAATTACGATATGAAGCTGATTTTATGACCTTCGTCCTCTCGGGGTTGTTTTTGTTTATTTCTATGGAGATGTATTTATTGTTGTTCTATGTCTATGATGACCTTGAGGGCTAGCTATTTATTCTGTCCCCTGTATAATTTCCCTGCATATATTTTTAATAGTCCTTAAAGATTTTTTTTAATATTAAAAAAATTTGTATAACCTCTTTTTCGTTAGGATTTTTATTTTACATATCAGATAATAATTATTGAAATAAAAAATATGCTTCTTAAATAGGAACATCTTTAAAGATGTATTTATTATTTCAAGTATCTGTGCTTTTGTGTTGTACTAAACATTGTTTTAATAATCGAAAATAAAATAAATACAGTAAAACAAATCTTCCCTCGTTTCAAATCAAATGTTTGTATTTGTATTTGTTGAAAACACACCTAATTCGCATCGACAAAAGCAATTAATATAAAGCTATTTACATGGAGAGATGATCGGTAACGCCATACAGCACTGTAACAGATTACATGTTGTGGATTATTGCTGCAGTTGTTGGCATCACCTTCTCCGGTTCTACGGAGGCCGAACCGGATACTTTCCCTGATATTCGCCGCCTGCGGAGCGCGGTGAAATAATGTGGTGATTAATGACAGAAAGGCTGACCTTTACCGGGGAGGAGTTTCCCTCTGCTTTGATTTTTATCGAGCTAAATAATGACACGAACACTGCACATTCACCCCTCCTGGTTATTAATAGGACCAGTGATTTAAATATGTAAGAAAGGCCGACATGTTGGTGCAGTTTGATACATTTGCTCATCACAAAAGAGAATATTATTCCGGTAAAGTGGCTCCATGTGCGCACTACCTTTAGGAGCTCGGTGATAGGAGGTAAAAGCGAAGCGAATCATCCAATTAAATCCCTCAAGAGCTGGTGATTGATGATGTCAGCTGCCCTGCTTCTAATTAACGTTTAAATTAAGCAACACAAAAAAAGTTACTGACCATAGCTGCTTCAATTCAGGCCTGAAAGCTCATTGGATCGTTTGGAGAGGTCTTGGGGTTATTCACATTTAAACTTAATTTGAGGTTAATAATCTACGGCAGCGTGGGTGCAGATGGTCCTCAGTGCCCGGCTCATTTTGATGTAAAGGACATGACATTTGTAGAATTAAAGGTAAAATATAATCAGTAGTGTGGGTGATAGAGGCCTGCAGGGATAATATACAATTTAAAAAATCCGGGACAACTATTATTTTAACCTCTAGATCAAACACTGCAGTCTAAAGAAAGACGCACATATTTTGTATATTAAATCATCTCTGCTATAGCAGTAAAACAAGTCATTTATTTTACATAATGACTGTCTTTTTGCAGTAAACATGCACGAGGTGTATTGTAGGATAATTGCAGTTTGCAGCGTTATCCCTTTAATATTTAAAAAGTAAAACCCCCATCTTCCGGATATTAATATCTACTCCAACTGTTATCAAAACGGTGCTCGTTTCCGTCCAAAATTCACACATTTAATGTATCCCCCCAAAATCCTGCTCGTTATGGAGAAATATATATTCAAAGCATCCACAAAGGAGGGACCTCCGAGGTAGCTAATAGAATTTCCTGCTGTTTTATAACTCTGTCCCTACACCAATGTCACCATATGCTCCTGTTGGCACAAGCCTCTCCACAGTGGCTTCCTGGGCGGCAAGGCTTCATCCAAATGGATCAGAATAATGTGATTTAAGAAAACATTCCCCAGTTTTACATCAGAAATTGGCACATGCATTATAAAACACCTGCTAAAATATGAGTTGAATTTAGAAGCTTTATTTTCAGACGTTTTTTATTTTTCATTTCGAGAAGACATTTGTTTCATTTGCGTTGTTCTAATCACTGCAAATTGGATATTTCGTTCTGCATGCCGGTTCTATGCAATCTCTAAAATGCATTATAACGAATAAAGTGGCGACAACACCTAAATGTGTTAAATTTGACGAGCCTGAAATAAAAAAAAAGGTGTGTTTCCTCTGAGCAGACGTACCTGCTGCTCTCGGCGTCCAGCTCGTCCCCGTTTAGTCTCTGATCCGTTTCTCTCTGTACATCCTAACCCCCCCCCCCCCCCCCCCCCCATCAGTAGCCTACATTGTATATGTCCCATCCTCAGACTCGGCGTCACCTTTGTTATCCGCTTGTTTCACGCTACGCAATAAATTACACTTTAACTCTGGGTACTATACCTGCAGTGTCGTATTGGCCAACAACTGACACACCGAGGAGAAAGAACACAATATGAAAAAAAAGAATGGACAAAAACTGGATAAACAAATTCAGCTATTTTTATTTTTATTTTGTGGGTCTTTTAATCTAAAGTATGATGTGAGTTAAAGAGATAAGACCTTTCCAATACCTCCAGGTGTCAAAATGACGTTGAAAAGAAATACCATAATTTCAAAAGATATATTTGTAGTCTCAGGCTACCTATCTGCTGCCATAAAGAAAGAAAAAAATGTTACACAAATATATCGGTAGATGTGCTCATTGCTGCTATTTTAGGACAAATTCCAATGCAATAAAGCTCCTTCATGCGCAAAGTATACCCCAAACGCTCTATGCGTAATTACGCACAAAAACGACAAAATGAAAATGGCTTCAGATAATTTTTTGGCTGGGTGTTCCTCCAAACTTGTCCATAATGCAGAGATGCTGGTGGCAGTATTTTTAATAGCCGTCAACTCTCCCTTTCTTACAGAACACACCAGCAGAGGGAAACAGATGCATAAACATTCAGGACATCTTCCTCCTCGGCAGCAGCTGACTCCTCCTCTCCCCCACGTCCAATTAGTTATTACGGTCCGGCCCTTTAAGACGCAGCAGCGGGTCAGCAAGTAGTGTAGTGTTTCTCTAATTGAACTTCGCCCAATCAACAATAACTCGTTAGCAGGCGCTTTCTTTTTCTTGCAGCCTGAGACAGCTTTTTTACCCTTGCAGGGATTCACCCCCTCCAGTCTGTTACTTCCTAAAGATCTACATGGAGCTTGGCAGAGGAACTGCGACTCTCTGAGGGGGAATACAGTCCGGCTGCCTTTGCAACTACACCCGAAGCATGGTGATTCTGGAGGAAAGCTCTCAGGCGAGCTAAGTTGCGGTTGTAAAGTGTGAAAACATACAGGGGGGTCTACATCGAGCAGCAGAGGAAACACTTGTGGACGCGTAAAACTGCCATTTGAATGATATAATAAAGTGTTGTGGAAGTAGCGATTCTTCGGGACTGCGATGACCTCCAGTAAAGACATGAAGGCAGGTTCTGTGTTGCAGTCCAGCGGGGAGGAGAGGAGACGGGCTCCCCTGGATCAGCTGCCGCCACCGGCGAACTCCAACAAGCCTTTAACGCCGTTCAGCATCGAGGATATTCTGAACAAACCCTCGGTAAAGAAGTCTGTCGCGAGTATCTGCCCGCCCCGAGTGCTGGAGAAAGTGACGGGCTCCAACTCTGCGAGGAACGGGATCACCACTCCCTCCTCGCCGTTGTGCGCCCTGGAGGAGCTCGCTAGCAAAACGTTTAAGGGTCTGGAAGTCAGCGTTATCCAGGCAGCAGAAGGTAAACACTTTTTCTTAATGTAAAAGGTTCATTTTTAAGATTTAAAACTGTTTTTAAAGATACCATAATCACAGCTGCCATTAGCGCTAGCTGGGTTTGTTTTGGTTTTAAATGTGGACATGGTAAAACAGCTGTAAAGGAATGCGTAAAAGTGTATGAAATAAATCAAAACAGCCCTATGTATACATTTAAATGTGCTAAAACTGGCTTATATACACAGAGTGTTGTCAAAAACTAATTCAGACATTATGGCCTACTCCTTACAATGCTATGTTGGATGAAAGCAAGAATAAACATAAATAACACACTATGTAAATGAATATGACACAGTAAAACTCTACAAGTTCTAGGTTGCTTCCTTTTTAACTAAATGTGCAATATGGATGATTTAATTCACTTATTTTCAGTATTATTTTTGATTTTTGTCATACTCCTAATTCACGTAATATTCTTACATTACTTTTCAGTTGTGTTTTTCATTATGCAGCCTTCCTATATTGGAAATTACATTATTTTGACGTTTACTCAAATCATTCATTTATAAATGTTATGTTTGTTTTGACCAGCTACTTGTGCTTTAAAATAAGCCACCAGGACAAGCAAAGTTCTTAGATGTTGTCTTCTTCAAGACAAATAAATACAATATGTTGCTTTACGAAAAAAACACAAAGCCCATGTAATCTAAAGGCAGGCCTGCAGCAGTGCTCTCTGTTTCAGCTGTAGTTTTTTGGGGGAAAGTATTTTTGACCCTACGGCTGTTTCATTCCTCTTCTATGTTTTCCTTCTCTCCAAGGTCGCGAACACGTGAACGCTTTCGGCCAGAGACAGACGTCGAAAAAGAGGAGAAAGTCGCGGACAGCCTTCACGAACCACCAGATTTACGAGCTGGAGAAGAGGTTTCTGTACCAGAAGTACCTCTCCCCGGCCGACCGAGACCAGATCGCGCAGCAGCTGGGGCTCTCCAACGCGCAGGTTATCACCTGGTTCCAGAACCGCAGGGCCAAGCTCAAGCGGGACCTGGAGGAGATGAAAGCGGACGTGGAGTCGCTAAAGAAGATCAACCCGCAGACCCTGGAGAAGCTGGTCACCATGGACAGCATTGAGGAGGGCGAGGGTCCCGACGCCCGGTCCCCCAGTATCTCCCCCACCTCCACAGGACTCCGGGCCTTCCCACAGTCCCCCTCCTCCTCCAGAGACCAAACTACGGATGAGTTCTCGGAGGACGACGAGGAAATCGAGGTGGACGATTGACAGTCAGAGGAGATTTTCATAAGCAGCAACAAAAAAGAATACTAAAAAAAGGGGGCATTTTTTTCTTCCCAAACTTTTGCACGGATATTAACAAAAAAGGAGAATATATACACAAGACATTTCAGGATTTTTCTCTCCTCTTTTCTTTTTTCTCCATTTTAATTTATTAATCGGACTTGTAAAGCTTTCCAAGTCTGTCGTTTAAGTTTCACAATATTTGAGGAATATTTTTCCTTTCAGACTGTGATGGTACAGTAAGAAAATTGTGCAAACATTTTAATTGTTCATGTTTTTAAAAGTTGTGCAATTATTTTGTGTCATTTATCTTCTGTTAAAGGAATTGGATGTGCCAAATATTTAAATCACCATTTGTTTGGATTTGTTTTACGCACAGCAGAGGTCGGTGTGTCAGTCCATCCCTACTCATGTGTACAAGTATAATTTCTTCTGAGCGAAATGTGTCTCTGCAGCATGCAGGCCTGCAGCGCATCATAACGACTGCAAACTTTTCCAAGCTCTGAGTTGTGTAAATAGATCAGACATCCTATGCGATAATTTTATTGTAACGTTCTATTTAATCAGCATCTATGTAAATAAAGGTTATATGATATTTGAAGAAGCTCTCGGCGCTATTGGATGTGTGATTGTGCAAACAAATATATGATACCGATACTAAATCCTAAATCTAAAAAGGAAGACACATTGGGATGTCTCACTGCAGGAATATTATTATGACACCATAATAGATTTGATAAAAAATGATATTTACGATATTAGTTAAAAATGTGGTGAACGATATGTAAATTTCAATCCCTTAAGGAGTTAATAATAATATGTTAAGATGACTTGTGATAAAAAAAGACAATAGGAATGCAATGAGATCAAGCTAATTTCCTATTTTATAACAAAATAATAGAATAGGGGATTCGTCCTGAGAAATAAAGCCAAAACATATAATATTATGAATGTTAAGATGCCATGTGATGACTACAATCTATAGGAATGTAATGAGATAAATCCACGTTGATTCACTATTTTATAAGAATACAATAACATAGGGGATTTGTCCTGAGACATAAATCCAGTACATCATATATTAACCCCCCCCCCCCCCCCCCCCCCCCATAGAAAAGTGCCCTGCTTGGTTAAAAGTTGCCCTTTTGAATAATTGACCCCTGCTTTCAGCGCTGAAGTACCACGACTTCAATTAGCTGCCGTCCATCGCCTTTATTCCCATTCTTTTGACCTGCCTGTGAATGCATCTTGTCACAAGACGGTCCGGGTCTGGCCGCGGTGTTCAGAAAAGCTTCAGCCATATGCTTTCTCTTCGTCTTTAACACAACTAGTGGACATGATTGATTAGGTTAACCCGCCTTTGCCTTACATAAAACAGCTTCCACAGAGCCAATAATGGCTGCACGCATCTGCCACTCCGGAATCGGGTTTGTTTGGAAAGAGAGGAGGAGAAAAAAGTCTCCCATGAATAGCAAATGGTGTAGTGTGAGGATCCTAATGAATAACGCTCAATGGGAGGCAATGAAACGCGGCGTGCTGCTGCTGCTGCTGGCGCACCATTTGCAACAGTGTTGAGGTTTGTGTGTGTGTGTGTGTGTGTGTGTGTGTGTGTGTGTGTGTGTGTGTGTGTGTGTGTGTGTGTGTGTGTGTGTGTGTGTGTGTGTGTGTGTGTGTGTGTGTGTGTGTGTGTGTGTGTGTGTGTGTGTGTGTGTGTGTGTGTGTGTGTGTGTGTGTGTGTGTGTGGTATGTGGTGTTATCGTGGCTATTTAATGATAACATTATTTTTATTCCAAAACAAATATTATTTAAGTATTGTTCAACATTAGTTCATTTGTTTTAAAAGTGTTTGGCTCGTATGTTGTTTTTGTTTTTGTAATCGTCATTATACCATCTGAGTTCATTGTTTAACATTATATTAGTTGTATTCCACTCATTTAGAACAAAACGTGCAGATTGTTTTGTAGCCCATGATGGACAGGAGCAAGGAGAAAACAAATGTTATTTTACCTGCCCTTTCGTTTTGGATTCTTATAGACTTCTTAATTCTTAATGTATCATTTGGGAGATGATTTGGATATTTTAGAGGAAAACATATATATTTTTAAGGCGTTGATATATATATATTTTTAATAGGATAATTTAATTCCTAAGCTTTTTGAAACAACGCAATATTTACTAGCTACAAGTTACCTTACAATCCTGTTCTGAATTATCCCCCTAAAAAAGCATTGGGAAGCGGGTCCAAAACGAGAGGAAGATATCAATGCAGATTATCAAGCCAGATTTGGGGACTAAAGGAAACTAAAGGGCTTGTTAGGACAGATTGTTTTGGGTGGGCAGAGAAACAGCAGGCTGCCACACAATGGAAGTAATCGTGTGGAATCGTGGAGGTTGAAAAGTCAAGCAGGCCTTTTATCATGGAGCCTCTGCTCTGGCAGCAGGAACAACACAGAGGATGGAGCTTTGAGTAAAAGTCACAAAACAAATGTCCTGATCCAAAAATATTCACCAAAATAACGTCACTATTTGGGATCTATTGATTTTAGCAGAAGGTAATTGTGTTGCCTAAGTAATCATTTGTATTACTTATCTCAGTGGCATTCCTATACTGAGGCAATCGTGTATCCTTTTATTATCATGATATATCTTTATATTGACTTACTCTATTTTTGATAAGTGAATTCATATTGTTTTAACTGAATGATAACCGTAGTCATTTGAAAATACGACTATTATTATAATGTGTACATTGAATTGCTCTATCAATACCATTTTAAATGAGGCATTCTGAGGTGAATTATTACATTTGAAACTAAAGAATATATAACAACCTTTAGTAAGTATGATTTTTTAAAAGCTAATGTTACTATTATTGTTCCTTTATTTTCTTAATTGAATAGCCTTATCAATAACTCTTTTTGAAGCATTACATCTCAGCTGAATTAAACACACAGGTGATCAATGCGTCTTGTTGGGGGCCACATTTAGATGCAGGTGTATTATGATCTTAAAAATGAAAGCCTAGGGGTGCCAAAAAAAGACAAGCAGCAATCTAAGGGAGCGGTCCACCAGGAGCACCTCAGGGGTCACAGCTTTAGGGGATTATTGTTTTTTCAGCATACAGTGCGCTGAAGGGACTTGTTCAGGCTTTAAAAGGGTGGCTGGGGGAAACTCATATGTGTGTGTGTGTGTGTGTGTGTGTGTGTGTGTGTGTGTGTGTGTGTGTGTGTGTGTGTGTGTGTGTGTGTGTGTGTGTGTGTGTGTGTGTGTGTGTGTGTGTGTGTGTGTGTGTGTGTGTGTGTGTGTGTGTGTGTGTGGGTTTACAGGGAGTTAATGGTATTCGTCATTTGAAAACATGGCCACAGGGGCCCGATTTGGAACGGCAAAAGGTTCAAATTAACTTCAAGATGTTATTAAGGTTATTGGAAAAAGAAAATATATTAAATCCTCTTTTAAAGAATCAAACCGCTTCTGGGCAATAAAACTTAACATTTCAAATGCTGTCCCATGATCCTTTAGGACATTTCACCTTCAGTTTTGAAAACATCCCTCGAGTCTTTAATCCACACCTGCTTTATTCCGTGCTATTGACCTCTGCGGTGAAAGCTGTCCTGCCCTTGATGAACACATGGCCTCTTTTCAAATGAAATCTTAACTCCATGTCAGGCCTTTAACCTTTAGGACACATAAACACCAAGTTATTTTCCTGTGATACACACAGACTCACAAGCCAACACAATGCTACCCCATGTCCAAAATTCAGAAAGCACTTTCGTGTCATTTTGTTCTTCAGAGCAACGTCTCAACGTGATACTCAAAAGGCTGCTCGTGCTGAAATGCTCTGGCGGCTGCAGCACAGCCTACTTAGAAAGTAAAGACAGAATAAGATACAAGGCTTGTATATATTATCAGCCCGTGTCAGGTTATCGGAGACTTTGCTTTCACTCTGGACAAGATCGCACACTTCAAAGCCACCCTCCTCATGTCTGCAGAGCACCAAGTGTGCCACCTAGTGTTCAAAAGGGGATCTTCTGAGCGAACAGACCAGAGCGAGAGGAGGTCGGTGTTTCGTGCAAAGATAAAGAGGTCGTTATGGGTTTGGATAGAACTTTTCGTTTTCAGAAATATTTAACACCAGTAGAAATCTTAGCCAAGTATTTTACTGCAGACTTCTTGAATCACACATATTTTCTCTGCATGCAAGCTTCTAATATGTGCAATAAAACCACACAGTTAGCGTGTCACATAAACATTTCAGATATGATAAGAAATGCCAGCTGGCTTAGCTGCTTTCACATGTTGTGAAGCTGCTGTAAGGGCACTCAGTCCACGGACTTCAGTTCACTGACCATAAGGAGTACGGCAGTGCCAGTGGAAACATTTGTATAAGGTGGAGGGAGATATCTGAAGTCGAAATAATGACCATGAGCCTTGCCATAAACTGGGGGTTGGAGTTAAACAATCTGGGGATTCACCAGGCGTGCTCAGTCTAATGAAATACGATATTGAATTGAATTATTGGAAATGCAATTAACAGCATTTTTGAAGCTACGGACAAAAAGTCAGGTTCACTCTAGGATGTCATTATTTTGTAGATATGTGTAAGGAGACACAATGGCAATATGAAATTATGTTTAAAATCAACAAACAATGTGGGAAATATTACCATTTAAGTTTGTAGTTTGCCCAAATAAAGCATTACAATGGAAAAGCACTATGGTTTAATTTGTCGAATGAAAAACCAAGCTCTTAACACCAACTGTCCATTTAGTATTTAAGCCAAGAAAGATCAAAATATAAAAATGCCTGGAAATTAGTTTTCTTTTTATGTGTCCTTTTTAATGTGTAAATGAAAACAATTATTAAAAAAGGATTAGAAATAGTTGTCCACTCTGCCTTAACATAAACCTTAAATAGCGGTTAAGTTGTTCAGTAAGAAATTGAGTAAGTGTGACATGTGATCTTAAATACACCTGCATCTTATCCCCAACACACAGCATTACAAATACATCCGTAACATTCAGTGGATATCCAAGGCACGGGACATCGCTCGGATTACAGTAAGGTCATTAACAAATATGGAGAGAACATGGCACAGCTGTAAATCCTGTATGACCTGAGAAGAATGAGAGCCCTGATGAGGGGGCTACAAGACATCCGAACACTGAAGAGCGTTTCCAGTTCAACAGTGGCGACGAGAGACGGAAAATACTGCTGAGGTTCACCAGTTTCAGCTTCATGGCTCTGTTGGTAGTGTTCGCCAGAGGGCAGGAGGAAGAGTGAAACAAACAGGTCATCTGATCAAATGGGATATTTTGCATGTGGTGTATTCAAAACGGTGCCCCATCACCAGAAGGCCTGAGATTGTAGATTAGATTCATATTTTTCAGAAAGACACTAACCCCACACAGACAAAGCTTTAAAGGAACGGCTTCAAAATGACATGGCGGGGTAGGACCGAGGTCTTCACTTCACTCGCAGTGAAACTTGATAAAGGAGATGTCTGATGAAGAATTGAGAAAAGGGCCGTTGCCAGTCTCACAGATATTCACACTAACTCAGGATTTTAACCGTTGCCAGAAAAAAAAAAGCTACTATACGTTGACTTTAGTGTGACCTGTTGCACTTCGTCATGATTGAGACCAAACACTTTGAGAACTCCATGACAGAAATAACATGGAGTTGCTTTTATTAAATCAACATTTTAAAAAGGTCAATGCAAAACCATGACATTGTGTTTGATTGAAGCTAGTATGCTTCATAGGTTGTTTTTTTTTAAATAAACGCTGCAGGGAAAATATTACTTTAACAAAAAAGTTTCCAAATAACAACTGATGTACTCATCTCTATTTGGTAGTAACAATGCAGGCAGTTTCTACTTATTTCCCCTCAATATCAGCGTATCAAAACTACAAGTGTGTACAGTCACTGCATTTATCACACTTTGTGACTTCATGAAAGCAAAATAGGTTTCTCCACAACTGCTAATTTCATAGCTCTTTGTAAAGTGTTTGCGAGACACCCTACATATTGTAAACTACTGAGGTGTCAAAATGGTAAATAATAAGAATGTTGGTCCCAAATGGCTCCATTGCTCCTTTAAACAGTATATGTAATAATATCTGTAGGGGGTTGAAAGCATGCCGTATGGTAACCAAAGTAAAAACAAGTGATTAATTTTCCCATTTCAAATTTATTTTCAAAAATACAAAACAAGGAAAATAAGTATATGTACACAAACACTATTAAAATAGAATATGTATGCTACAAAATATGTACAGCTGTCCTCAGAGTGAAAGTCCTATCTGCTCCTTTTGTCCTTGATGGTGTAGTGCAGCACTAATGGTTGGGCCTAGGGGAGAGAAGATTTGAGATATTATACCGGGGAGGGAAACATTTTTAAATGAGGTGTGTTTGTATTTTCTAAATAGTAACATTACAATACATTATTTGTTATCACTTAATTAGGTGTTAAAATTAATCTATTTCGTCACATGGTTTAAAAACCAGATTTTTTTAATTAGGAGAAATTATTACAGTGGAATACAATGATTATGTTGTTTCCAAATGATACCACCATCTTCAGTTTACTTTATCCAGATGTTTCAAACGAGATACATTACAAAGACAATTGGTGAAAGTGTGTAGGAATGCATTGTTGGCCTGGTAACCAGCGGCTGTACCGTACCTTGCCAAACCAGTGAGAGAGCCATAACCGTTTCATGGTCATGTGATCGGGCAGCGACTCGTTATTGAACAACATCTGGACCTATAGGGAGACCACACAAACAGATGTGAAGTGAATACTAAAAGGAACAGCTGTGATTATTTTTATACGAGGAATCTGTTTGCTGCTGGTTAGAGAGGAAGCAGAACTACTTTCCCTCCCGCTGAAAACACACCAGTGTCATAAAGGCAAGCGAATAGATTTGTCGAGCGTGGTTCAATCATAATCCTGAGAACACACGTGTTATTTGAGGGAGCATTTAAGCCAATGGAAGAGCCTCCACACAGAGCTGAGTTACAAGAGAAACACGACAAGAACAGCCTGAGGGTCAAAAACCAACCAGACCTCTCCACTGTTTCTTTACCGTAGTGAGTCTGTTTAATGAACCACATTGTCAAGATGAATGAAAAAGGCTAAAACAATATTGTAATAAACCATTTTGCTTTGTAGCGAACTCTTTTAGCAAGTTTTATGCAAGAAATAGCATGCAACAATTGAAGGAGTATGATTGGCCCCGATTACAATAGGGCCAGTAGTCTTCAAAATGGTCGCCCATTTGTCAATGTCTTTGGTAGCAATGAGCATAGGTAATGTTACTATGGTTATCTTATGGTTATCCGAAGGTTACCGATGGGTTATATACCTCAACCTGGCACTGATGAGAGTGTAACAATGTAAGTTCACCAGACATGTGTGGACCAATCGGAAACCATCTTCCGTAACAAGTGCTACTTACTTTTTGTGAACAGTGAGAGGAAGGGGGGCAACATTTTGAATCCACACATGAATCCTACGAGTGAAACATTAGCAAATAACGCCAAACCGACCTGGGAGTCATCAACAATCTGTGTGTTAAAATGCACATTGGCAACGAAGCCTTCTCATAACACAACAGCTGTAGTTTGCATTTGTAGAGTTTCAAATCGAGCCATTTCACACATCTGTGCAGATTGGCTCAAGCTAAATACATCTTTATTGGAATGCCTTCAGAAGCCTTATGCCTCGTTTTCCTTTCTAATCGGATCAACGGTGAGTATTGACTGACCTGATTTTTTTCCACGTTAAGCCGATGACAAAGCACTTTGCGTAGGTGCCTCACCTCGGCCCGGACCGAACAGCGAACAAACTTCTGCTGCAGAGACAAGAAACAAATACACGAGAGACATCAGGTAGGCAATGCGACCCGGCAATGGCATGCAGAAACACAGCGGCACATTGAGTTTATTACTCCAACTCTCGTCATCACCGTGGAGCACGTCTCTTGATTTCTTGTCCATAAAAATATAGAAGTTTTTTAAACTGTATGTGCCACGGAAACATATCACTCAGTGTTCAAAGGAGTTGCTGCTCTGGTTTAGCAGTACCACATGTTGTTAAAGGAACGTATTGCTAAGAGAGGGTAACCATATTTTTTTTTTGATATTTCTTGAACTGTGTCCTTTAAAATGTCTCTTTCGGTTTGCTTGAAACACTACAATAACCATTTAAAGTTTTTTGAATGATCATGCACATTTCACTTTAAGAAACTGTAACAAAAAAGGTGGAAAGTATATTTGTACCACACAAAACACTAACTAGAACAAGGTAACAGCGCACAGACAGGCTTTGGCAGTCTCCGGTTACATTTCATTTTACAGTGAAGTAAAACCGAGCTTACTGCTGGACGCTCTCCGCTCCCAACTGACTTATTACACACTCTTAAGCCGTAAACATTAACTCGCTTTTTCCACCTGAACGCAGAGCAGGACAGTATTTCTTTAAAAGACCAAGCAGACATTTATTTGACTACATTTCCACCTCAGTTGAAACAGTGGATTGGAGAGAGAATAGCATCTAGCAAAGGTTACGAGTCAAAATCGATTCAAAAATGTTAAACCAATTTTTATAGGTTCACGCAGAGGTTGAAGGGAAACACAACTGCTGCACAAATCAAGACCTGGGAATGGAACCAGTGAGGTGGCATGCTCCAATTACACACGGCAACAGTGGACACAACAATAAACAACATTTTTGTTTGTCACAGTGGTCAAAGAGGACACGAGTGGATGAGGATGCTTTAACGCTTGCAGCAGATGTATATCTAACTCACACCCTGGGAGACTTGGTTCAAGTGCATGTATTTGTGGTATACTATAAAAACCAGATTAAAAGCTCAAAACACTGATCCATTTGAAAATAACTTGACTTTTAGAGCATGTCAATAAAAGATCACATCTCATCTGGACACATGTTAAAGTGACTGATAGTCTAGCATGTGTAGCTGCTTAAAAATATTCTTAAAATGAAATCATATTTAAAACAAACCAAAATCTGAACTACTGATTTAAATCGAACTTCGACGAGAGAGCTGGGTACCATACAGGCATGTGTTGAACAAGGTCGCCCTCTGCTGGTGGACTTAAGTCTCTGCAGCACGTGTAACCGCTGCAGTGTGTGGATAATAAGCACAGTTTGAGTTTTAGATGAATTACTCCCCAATGATCTTTGTTCAACACTTCATTCAGTAAAATGACACACACACACACACACACACACACACACACACACACACACACACACACACACACACACACACACACACACACACACACACACACACACACACACACACACACACACACACACACACACACACACACACACACACACACACACACACACACACACACACACACACACACACACACACACACACACACACACACACACACACACACACACACACAACGAGGCATTTGTTTCAGTTTAGTGGGTTTGAAAACGCTTAGTAGGCCGTGTTTAGAAAAGCCACATTGAAATGGCCACAATGTAGATTTGTTTGAATAGGCACAAGGAAACCCTAAGTGTGCAAACTCTGTCAGACACGCCATTAAACAATTACTGAAAACCAACCGTCGCTGATGCCATTATTGAGATTAAGGTTCTTATTAGCATTTCATTTGCAAAATAAAATGTTGCTATATGACGAGTGGTATGTGAAGTAAGTATGTTGTTTTTGATGTATTTAACCTGTAGATGTAAGGGCTGTTTGAGTGTGCTCTATATAAAACAGTTATATTATTATTAGTAGTAGTATTAACATTCTTCTACCAGTATTGTTTTTTGATGCCACAAAACTCAAAAAAGGCATTTTTAATGTTTTTGTGCCACAGTCTTATACGAAACATAAAAAATATATGATACTTGTTTGGATACATTTTTTTGTTCTTCTTTAGTCCTACAAGTCAGCAATAATCACACCGAGTCAACATAGTGTTCCTTTAGCCACAAGATGTTCATATAAGAGACTACAACCCTTTCTCCAACAGTCATACAATCATACAATTACTGAGAAATGAGTGGGTCATGTTGGGAAATAAAGAACGATAATATGCCTCGCTGTTGAACTTGTTCCACTTATCCCGTCTCTGTGTGAGAGTGAGGAAGCTGATTCTGCTGCAGATGTCACAGTGCCATGTATTTGCTTAGCAGTTAAGGGTAGAGAATGACTCGCTCAGGCTTCAAAAATGTTCCCCTGGAGGCGTGTTTTCCAGCAAACCTGTGAGCCGAGTCGCTTTGAAAGCATTCATTCCCAGCGTGAAATAGAAAACTAAATATATTTAGGATCATTTATTGGTATGCCACTTACCTGGAGAGTGAGTTTCGTCTTATCCTTTCCAGCGAGCGATGAACTGTAAAGACAAAACAGAACCAGACGTTTTTAAATTTGAATGTTAGACAGGTTGAACTCTAAAGTCTGACACATTTACATGATCAGGCTTAAACACACACAATCCACCAGGGAGCTCACCTTAGTCTTTCTAAACAGAGCGAAACCTGCTCATCATATCTGTAGAAGTGGGCTTTTGAATGGTCGAAGCTTGTGTATGGTAAACCTGTAGCGTCGGGTATGGCATCTAGAGAGAAGGGAAACGTATGACATTTACAAATCACATTTATCACAGTTTCTTTGATATATATTTTTTTGCAACAAACAGCAGATTGAATCTTGCAGGTTGGCTTCAATTCACTCCTGCCCCTGCCTAACAAATTGGTCATAAATCATAATTCATATCTGCCATTTGATCAACTTTAGAAGCCATTTGCATTTTCTTAGGTTACTGATGCAACAGATAAGCCGCTTTCACACAAAGTACTTTGACGTACTTAGTTCCAAGCACTTAGTACTCCCATGGAACTAAGAGCCGATCGCGGTCACACCGGAATAAGTTCCCTGAGGGAAGATTAGTCAAATGAAGCTGCTGATTTCACTTCTTCTTCTTCTGCTTTGGGTTTACTGGCAGGCCGCAAACAACTTCAAGGCGTATGCTGCCACCCGAAGTCCCCGGAGTTGGGGACTGGCTTCAGCAGAAGCTGCTGGGAGTAAATCGCCAGAACGCCGACACCTCCTCATCTCCACAGGTTCCATGTTTTCTTTTGTGTTGCCATAAGTTATTCTCTCTCCGTTGGTAAGCGGGGCTAATGCTAATAATGCTAATGCCAGCAAATACAATGGCGGCTTCAAAAAACGTTTCAGAGTTTTACGGGGCATGGTTGGCAATTCGCCCAGCCAATCAGAAATTGGTACTACTTTCTCCCCAGGATAGTCCCACCTCTCTAGCAGGCACTAACAACGTGGGTGAAAGTTCTCTGAGCTAAGTTCTCTTTTTGGAGTGAACGCAAAATTCCCGGCACTAACGGAACCAAACGGGAAAAAGTACTCCGGTGTGAAAGCGCATATTGCTACTTATTTTCAGCTTCTCAATGTATTGATTACAGCTGTTGAACATTTGACAATTCAGAGGATGTGGTGTGTTCTGCTTTGTACTTGTCTAATAGCATGTATTGCACAAGGCACTAAGACATCTTATGAGTCAATAACATGCTCCACATGGATGGTCGTTATGGGCTTATAGGCCTAATTTATCTTCAACAGCCAAATGTAATCTAGAAGTTGAAGTGAACAACACAGATCTGCCACCTATGATTACAGTCATGTGATACAAGAGAAGTGCAGTGCCAGTAGAGCAACACTACAGCAAGCATCAAATGCGTCACGCAGACATGGAGAACCACACTGATGTGGCTGAGTCATAATACCATAGTACAAACCAATCCAATCACAGACTGAGAAATAAAAACTCATTTGTAAACTCACCGTCTCCAGATGGTTGTATGACTCTCTCTAACCCCCGTGACTGATAAAACTCCTTTATTCTTTTGTCTTCACCTGTTCAAACAGAAACATGGATGTTAGACAAACATGACAGATACGGTGACAACACTTTTCAAATGTTAAAAACACGTGTTGTTTACAATACTTACTAACGTCAACAATGAACTAGTCTAAAATAGGGATGCCAGTGATTATTCGATTATTCGTTACAGTCTCCATAATCGAATATTATTTTTAAAAATCGATTTCATTTATATATATATATTTTTTTTTCTGGCTTAGTTTCAACCAAAATAATCGATTATTATTCGCCAGTGCTGCCGAATAATCGATTTTGATCATGGTCAGTTTCTGGCAACCCTAGTCTAAAACATAATTTAAGTCCAGTACATTTCCTAAAGTGTTATCTAAGATTTCAGTGCCAAACTCTAACTATTGATCCCCATAGGAATGTATAATATAGGTCACATGTGTTTGTACATTGGTAAAGGCAGCAGTTTTGTTGTACGTACTTTCTTGTAGTCCCGGCACCAGTTTGTAGACAATGTCCTGCATCACTCGGTCCAGTTTGAGGTTGAGTAAAGGCTGCGTTTCATGGATTTTGATGTTGCACATTGGACAGTACTTGCTCGTTTGCAGGTATTTTACAATACAGCTTTTGCAAACTGTAGAGCAGAGAGAAAGACAAGACATTTAATTATCATTCTGATGGCTTCAGCCAACTAGACTTCAGCCTATACTTTATGTAAATAACATTAATTATTTGGTCCAGTTTTGTTTGAACTCACATGTGTGCAAACATTCTGTAATTGTTGTGGCATCGATGAAGTAACCCGCACACAGGTAGCAGACAATGTGTTCGTTCAGGTCCTTGAGTTTCAACTTAACCTCCTCCTGTCAAGAAAAACAAACAAGTGTTAAAAAATAAACTTAACGTGTAAAGGTTTAAATGGAGCACAACTTCTTTGCACATCCAAGCTTTAAAACAAGCAAACGGCTCACCCGAAAGTAAGATAATGAGCATCAAACCACACCAATGGTTCAGCCCCACATATTAGTGGTTTTCGTTATCATAATCGGCACTAATGACCCAACATTGGGTTAAAGTTAGTCATGCATCGGTCAAAAGTTGATCACGGAAAAGCCAGTTAACAATGACCTTTGCCCTACATATGCAAAGTAGGAAGGTAAACAACGATAAGAATGTAGAAATGTTTTAAACAGGAAAGCTAATGCTTCCACAAATCAGAACAAGCTTCATTGTAAATAGAGTGATTTTGACAGAAAGTGGGTTTACATTTGTTTGTTTGTACTAATGAGTCGAGTTGAGACGAACGACACGAGTTTAAATAAAACATTAAACGATAAAGAAAAAAATCAACCTGTCATGTTGACAGGCCTAAGAAGCACTTCAAAAAGTTAATTTAGACCGTGTTACTAATTCACCAGTACTTAATGGCAGGATTGGCTTGAAGTGAATACATCTGCACTTTCATTGTTGTTGGTAGTTTGAATCTTTATGGGTTTTGCACTTATTGTAAGTCGCTTTGGATAAAAACATCAGCCAACTGAAATGTTATAACAACGCGGTGTTTCCGTTGAACACAAACCAACGGCAGTTCAAAACAAACAACCGTTAACGTCCCAGTTCACACACATATTTCTTAAACTACAAGTAAACTCCCAAGTTAAGAAAATAAAAACAGCCCTGTGTATCCTTAAATGACTGTGATAACATTTACTCCACCATCCTCATGATGCTGCTCCACTGTTCAGGCGGAACAACACGGGTGTACAGTATCAGTCCACGCATGCTCAAACACGGCTCTCTCCATCAGCGCTGCGGAGACGACAACCATCTCCCGCGAAAACGTGTGTTTTTCCGGCCCCTTCTGCAGTTTGCCCGCCCGTACGGTTCTGCCCCAGTGCGGAGGAGGTCGAAAAACATGCCCACTCACCTCGTTTCTCAGCGGGTCCAGTTTGTAGACGGACTGAAGCTGATTTCGTAGCCGCATCGCTATGGCCATCGGTCCTTGCTCCGCCATCTTTGGGAATTATGCTTACTTCCGGGTAAACCGGATGAGGTATTTTGAGCAAACTGAAGGAGGCGGGTAAAAGGTAAACAATTAAATAAATAGTTATATACAATCAATATAAATGGGTGAATACAAAGTCACTTTATAAATAAATTGGGAAGGTAAAATATAAAAAATATATATATATATAATTAAAGGGCCACGAAACTATACAATACAAATACATATACACAACAAATATAAATAGATGAATACAAAGTACCCTAAAATTATACAAAAATAAATTATACATTACATACATATTAAACTGACTTTACTTAATAAAACACTATTTTTTTGTATTCAAGCCAACCCAGACTTAACGTATTTTAATAGATTATCCTGAAGCTTTGCTGTATGGTTTAAAAACAAATGAGATCCTGTTCCCCAAACTATAATTGTTTCTTGTGCCTTTTATTTTGAGCTGAACTCAGGGGTGTTCTGATTAGCTTCCCAATGTGTTTAAGAGAAACAATCCTACCAAAACATTTAAACCAACTCACTTCTCTTAATTGAATAACAAATTGATTTATGTTTTAAGAGGTTAACAATTCCTTAAATGTAGATTCAATTATCAAGGCAAGTTCTTTAATTGATCAAACTTTATCCAACAAATCATTCTCCAGATAGATGCAAGGCCACTCTAGGATTAGCTCTGTGAACACACACTTGAGTTGTTAGTCTCTTCTCTTGGCAATAGAGGGCACTGCAGGCACACACTTCAATCAGTTGGTTGCGGCCTTTGACATCTGAGGAATTGTATGTGTTATTAAGTAAAGCAATGTTATTCAGTGCACTCAGGAGTAATTTAGTTGTTTGGAGATGTCATTAAAATGCATGAATGTCCTTCTTTATCTGGGTGCCAGGCCTTTAACTTGTCTTTAGACATATATGCACACACAACGTTCATGTCTAAAACCAATATACACTTTGCCATTGTATTTTAGTCCTTGTTTTACAACCCATGCAGATCCACTTATGTTGGAACCACTTATAATGGGATCAAGTAAGCTGTAAATGCACAGTAGGCTGTATTGGCATGTTAGAAGCCAGATGATAAAATGCACAGATGTCCATGGCCCTTGCCCGGTTTGAATTGATGTTGTTGTCCCATTGAAGGTACTAAAACCACATAACATGGGGAAAAGAGTGCTAAGATACCAGACCTGAAGTTGTGGGAAAACACCATTTCAACACAATCCTCAGCAACACGGAGAACATGGTGGGTCTTGTTACCTAAACCTCTGACATCCTGAGACCTACAGTACTCTGGCATCATGGAGGGTGGGCTGCTCTCGGCACTGCACGCAATCCCATTAGATCTGATCAATTATATGAGATACCTTGATATGGATCTTATCAAGATACTATATCCAATATCTGTTATAAATAAATAAATCAAAAGCACCTCAAAACCACAGAATAACACTCGGCAAATGTTGAGAATGTACAAAAAAATGAAGGTGCAAAGTGGTTCAGATTAGATTAGATAAGATGTACTTTATTGACCTCAAAATGTAAAGCTGTTTTGTTCCAGCAGCATGGTATAACTAAAAGGCTTTGCAGATAAAGGTATAAACATAGGACACATATACATACATTCCAAAAGTGTGCAAGTAAAACAAAAATGCAATGGGGTAGAGCTTGAGTATAATATCTACAAGTTATAGGGTTGTTAAAACGGGATAAACTTGTTTAAAAAAAAAAATAACAATGGAGCTTGCCGTTCTTGGTTAAATGTTAAAATGAGTTTGACTTTCTTAAAAAGCACGTATTACAGTCACAATATAAACATTTATATAAGATAAGTGAAGTTGAAAATAGATGTCTCATTAAAAAAAACAGAAAATTCAAACTGAGTTTAATTGGCTTTACATATCTAAACTTTGCAGCGGTAACTCTTTCACTTAAAAGAGAGCCTGTGACTGAAGTGTTTGACCCCCCTCCCCCCCCCCTCACTGTTTGGGGGTTGAATGAGTCCTCCTCTCCCCTCCCCGAACAACAACCATGGAGGGGGCTCTTGAGAAAAGAACTGCACCGTTGGCTCTGTGGCAGCAGCAGAGGCCTGTGGTTGTCCTGGGCAGCTCTCAGACCCGTGTTTAAATATGTGTGATTATGAAGTAGTGTTTTCAAATGAAAGAGTGTGTGGGCTCCACAAACATTTACTTACATAATCACATGGCTTATACTGTTGGGTTAGCATTATTTAAATCAACAGTATGCATTGTGTTGTGCTGTAATTTTGGTATTTATTCAGGCTTTTGCAGTGGTGAGAAGTCTTATGGGTTTATTCATATAATTAATCCAAGGTTTTTACACAGACGTGGGTTTAAAGTAGTTTATTTTTCCGCACATCACTTACAATTATTTAAACATGGTAAAATGCAAAGTAAAGCCTTGTGGAAAAATGTTCAAATGGGGAAGAAAATGTATTATTGGTTGAGGCTGAGTTAGCGCCTACCCTGTTTCAACAGGTCGACATATTGGTATTATATGTGGAGGTCTCCTTGATCCCTCCCAGAGGGCTTCCAACCTGTGGACCACCCAAAAGCTGCCGTCCCAAACAAAGACTCGCCCTTCATTCATCCTTTTGTAATTTCCCGGTGTAACAGAATGACTGGCAAGTTTGTCTAATTCCAACCACCTCAGTGAGGCTGTCGCAGTGCAAACGGCTATGTGCAACCCATTTATTGTGACAGTTAAATATGGCATGAATGCAGAGAAGAAGAACTTCATCCACTGCCTTATAACGTTAGCTTTCCAAGTGTGTGTGCAAGTTTAACAAAGCTTCTTTCATTCCTTAAAGTCTTCCCATTACCCTTCATTATTTAGAGAAAGAGAACATGTTACACCTTGGATTTTCTTTCTTTGTTAAGATGAAAGGACAAGCACTTGCCAATGAAGTGAGAATCAGATTCAGTCAATCTAAATTGGGAAAAAAATAAAAAGGCACAAGCAATATATTTTCCCTCTTGGCAGCCTTTTCCAGTTTGAAGAGCCGTTGTGATCAGTCTCGCTTCACCGAGCCTTCATAGTCAGGCCTTGTGTCCCCTGCTGTCTGCCATTTCCTCTTGCCATGTAACGTCTTATCTGCTGGGCCCGCGAGGTCACTGCTTATCTGATTGACAGGGCTTTGACTCCACGCAATATCCAAATAACCTGAGGGCCTGGAGGCGCAGGAGGATCACAGCGTGGTAAAATCCAACAGTCGGGAGAGAGTGAAGGAAGAGGCAAAAGAGCCGACGAGAAGGGAGAGGATCAAGACGGATCCAAGCCTTTCATTTGTTGTCATTGATTCATGTCAAAATCACGGACAATAGAAGGCCTATTTGCTTGAAGAGTCTCCCGTCCTTCACTTTTATTGGGAATGACTCATTTATCTGATGGATCAAACACCTGCCAGGACTACAAAGAGGGTGCAATTATGAAGAATTTGAAGATTACTTTTCAATGAGAAATGACAGATATACAAAAGCGAGGACTTATTACAAAGTTCTCCTCTCTGTCTGTACGTGGGATGGATGTAAGCTTTTACCCCGCGCAACAAAATCATGCATGAGGAAACTCCTTGAAACCATGAGGGTCTGAATCAACTGAAAACTCACTGAGCTGATAGAGACCCCATTTACCTTTGTCCTGGACATCCTGTGCCAAAACAACCACACAACCACCCTGCTACTCGAATCCACGGTCCGCCATGCCAAAAGGAGGCCCCCATCACTCTCTCTCTCTCCCTCTCTTGTAGAACAATCAGAGCATGCAGGGATGGACTGCAGCTTTTGTGTCTTTTGCTCCAGCAATTGGCCGCCAAGTGGCAAGCTAATGACGAGAGCCCTCTTGGAATGACTCCAGCGAAGTACAGCTTGTGCTGCCTGATGGGCAAGGGCATAATGGATGATGTAGGGCAAGCCCTTACGCCTCCCCCCTGGCACCAAACCCAACCTCCCAGTATCACAATCTAAATCACCTCCAGTGCCGGACAAAATACATGGACAGGAATTTGTATCATTGGGGAAATTAAGCCAGGATTTTTTGGATGAGTCACATATTCGCATAGCATGCAAACATACAAAGTGCAATGAATGAAGGAGTCAGATACAGTGTGAAAGAAACAAATACACAAGAGACAGATGTTTATACAAATAACTGTTTATAATAACACAAACAACTGGACACTATGTTTGTACTGTGAGGTTTCAATGATGTGCATCACATTAAAGGGGCCCTATTATGCTTTTTGAGGTTTTCCCTTTCCTGTAGTGTGTGTTTTGGATGCATGTAAATGGTCTGCAAAGATTTAAATCCCAAAGTTCTCTCCTTTGTTTTTCTATTACGTAGTGACATGACTATGTAACACTAGCGCTTCTATTGGCTAGCACTTCAAAACATCGTACGTCGTAGACTAGGGGGCGTGACAACTGTAAGCGGTTGACCAATCAGAGCAGACTGGGTGAAAAGAGGTGCTGCAGCACAGGCAGTCTGAGAAAAATAATGAGCTTTTTGAATATTATAGCATGGATACATGTCACAGGAGAGACAGTAAATACAAATGTCAACTTGAAAAACACCATAATGTGTCCTCTTTAATTCGCACAGATCAACATGAGACACACTAATTGAAGCTTATTTCCTTAAGCCTATATGAATAACATAATTTATTTTTGGTCGGTACGTGTCGTTTCTTGCTATTCAGCTTGTTATAGTGAAACTTAATTCGTACATTTGATCATTAAAGCACTTTTGGCATTCGTCTCTTTTGCACTGGGTCACACGCATGCAACTAATGAAAATAGATCGTGCACATAGAAATCTTTGTAGTTGCTTTGACCATAACTCTATTTTTCTGTTGTTGTAAAAAACCTTTTGTGAAAGAGAAGTGTTTAATTTACTAATAAAGTGCAACTGCAACTTTCACATATCCCTGCCTGTGGGAAGTCAGGATGTCTTTGAAAGCTGTAGTCCTCAGTTAAGATAAGCTAGAGGCCAAATAATGAATGACACGATTGGAAGATGCTGAGATAAGACGAGTTTGCCAGCAAGAACAAGTTGGCCTGCCAGTGTCAGAGAAAAAGAAAGCTCCGTATTAAATCTTATTAATGTGGCACAAAAGAGCTTTGTCTGTCATCTATTGAATTTTCATTAATCACGTGCGTGTGCGTGTGTGCAGCTTTGTGGGGAGTGTATGTGTGTGAAGAGTTTGTGTCAAGGGCACACAAGTGCACACACAAGATGCAGTGATCCGTGATAACTTTCAAGCGTCTCGGTTATCTCGGGATTATCAAAGGACTTTGACTTTGCTCCACAAGGAGGATGAAACATAAAGCTTCTAATTGTAAAATAAGGAAAAAAAACATTTAAGGTTTGAAGGTCTGTGGAATAGTTAAGTGGATGCTGAGTTGAAACTGGGAACACTTCAAAAGCATAGGGCCTCATTAACACAAAACCTATTGCTTCATTACTGTATCCATGAATTGAGTAATGCTCCCAACCTCCCTAAAATATGTTGATAGACTCTTTCTCTCACACACACACACACACACACTCACGGTCAGATAAGGTGATTTGTTGCATGTGCTCATAATCCACCCAATCATAACACGAAGCAAATCATGTTATTTATGAATCAGGGTATGTTGCATAACAGAGAATTTCAGTAGCTTTTGCAAAGATATAAATTACAATAACCCGTCTTATTCTGATGTTCACGATTGCTCATCTCTCACGTGAGGGGAACAAAATGTAACGGGGCTTTCTGAGTCCATTCATGCAGGATACCCAGCTCAACCTGCCCACGCTGATCTCTCTTTTGAAATGCAAGACACACAAAGAGGACTGGCACACTTGCTCCTCTTGTCATCTGCCGTGACTGCTCTGTGCCGGGAGGTGCACGCTCGCTTATCTCAAAGCCATGTTGTTGTATCTTCATGGCCATTTAAGAGAATGAGGGTGAAGGTATAACAAACTCAGCAGAGAGGAAGCGTCGCCTAAATCCCCATGAAGGCTGTCTAGGCCAGGGCTAGACCGATATCATGTTTCTTGCTACTGTATGGGATTTGTATTCAATCTGAGTATTTGCCATTTATGAAGTATGATGAATCTCTTTTGACAACGACATACATCGTCTTGGGTTGTCGTGATGGTTTAGTTGTGTTCACTGTTTCAAAACATAATTGGTGTTTATTCTTTTTGGATACATTCTTCATTTAAAGGTGACCTAACATCTTAGTCTTTTCTACATGAATATGTGTCCCCGGTGTTCCAGGGAACTCACCAAGTGTCAGAAAACACAACCTTCTCTATTTTCCTCCAAACCCAAATCTCTTAAAAAGGGGCTGCAACGGATCTGATACAGACTGATCCAGATTTGAACACTTCTCTGACATCACAGAAGTGGAGCTACGGCTATTGGGCCAACTCCACCAATCAGGAGGAGAGAGCCACGGACATTGCCGTTTGAAAGCGCTGGAGACGCTGTAGTACATATGCCAGGCCTGTAGATGGTGCTGTTCTCACAGAATCAGCCCATGCAAAGACAGTGTTAAATTGAGCAAAATGAGGAATGGCTCAAATGCATGATCTGTTTGATATTTTGAAAAATAAAAAGTATAAATATGCCTTATATAGGTATGGTCCTACACTATATTATTCAAATATAGCATGATAGGTCCACTTTAAGGTTTGTACATCCTAGTAACGTTTCCTGTATCAATTAAAGGTACCTTGTTGTGTTTCTGACCACCAGAGATGCCACATATGTTAAATAGGTGAGCGATACACTTTCCACTACCTGCCTGTGATTGAAACTCAGTAATAGACAAGAAAAAGGCTGATCTACAGATTTCATTTTTTCAGGATATGAACAAAAGTCTCCTTTGCAAATGTTTTATAGCAAATGCTTTGTGGAAGAAAAGCAAACAGGGCACCATCACAAGGTACATTGGGTTATGCAGATCTGTTTACACTCACCTGCTTACCCATGTTTTATCACTTTGGGGGAGAAATTTGGTGCCCTAAAACAGTCAAAATTCGAGAAGCTTCTAAGAAAGAGTTCCTCCGGGGGTACACACTGAATAATGGGAAGATCTTGGTATACAATTGGGTTGAATGGCAAAAAAGACATAATAATAATAATAAAAATAATAATAACTTGAATTTATATAGCGCCTTTCATAACCTCAAGGTCGCTTTACAAAGAAACATACAAGGACAAGACATAAAACATAAAAAACATAAACATAAAACAGGGGGCAGAAATGGAAGTGTAAAGTGGGGGGGGGGGGGGGGGGGGGGGAGTGAGTTATTGTTGGAAGCCGATTGTTATTGTTATACAAAGGTTTGACAAATTGGGACAGTGCAGACTGAACGGGAGATGAGGGGAGGGAAATGACATCACTGCCACCAGGATATAAAGAAATAAGGGGCCTTATTACAAACGTATTCAAACAGTGCCATCTAGCTGCAATTAAGTGCTCAAGACCAAGTACGATAACTTGTAAAGACACAATTAGTAATGAGTTAAAGCTGTATTCAAGTTTTATGACAAGGTTGTGCTTTTATACCGTATCGGTCTTGTAACTCGGTCGACTGCGTAGAACACGGTGGCCTGTAGCACCAGTTTGCAACATCCAGATAAATGAACATCAAAGCATGACGGAGAGAATGGCGTGAGCTTATGTGTGTGAATGGAGTGTGTGCATGTATTTTGAGGGAGATAATGGCAAACCTTTGATGCCGAAGAGTGATTTGATTCAAGCTTTCTGGCACATTATTTCCCTTTTGGAACTTTGATGAGGACCCAGAAGAGGAGACCCTTATTGCCTGCACTTACTGTGTCAATAATGGAATTGTTTTGGAGATTTCAAACCCCGTCTCGTCTTCTTCTCTTCCAGCCTCACATGCAGGCAGTCTTTCATCTATCTCTGCCATCTCCTTTCATAGCATGCAACAGTGGAGATCGCCAACCCGCGCCACCACTTCTCGGAGGAAGCAGAGCTATCAGCACAAGCCGCCCTGATGACGTTCACTCTCACTGACACACACACACACACACACACACACACACACACACACACACACACACACACACACACACACACACACACACACACACACACACACACACACACACACACACACACACACACACACACACACACACACGCACACACACACAGAGCTGTTGAGTGTTGTGTTTATACAACAATGTCATAATGTATATGTTTCATAGTCAAAAGACATACATCTAGATGACATAACGCAACATGGCATTGCGTAATGAAAAAAAATGCAATTAGCTGAAAATATACCATATGATGGTCATATGTTTCTTCTTTAGAGACACAAGCTTTTCAATAAAAAAACATAAATAAGCAGCTGTACTTTTGCAGTGTTTAAAGAAAACATTATTACTGTAAGGATTCAAGGATTCAAGGCTTTTATTGTCATTTGTACTACAGTGTCGTTATGACACATGAAAATATAAGGTCACAGGCTATTTCCAATAATTGCATTAGTTTAGATAATATAAAAACAGCCCAAATTGATGGATATTTTACCTTTGTTCCTGTCCACCATACTGGACTCTAAACCAGAGTCCGTTCACTGACTCATTCTAAAATTAAGAAAAGGCCATGCATCATGCTTTAAGTAATTACAGGGAATCAAAGACTAAGTGGTGTAAGATCAAAGGAAGGCATTCTTCTGTAATCCTGGGGTGTTGCACATCGTTTGTAATCTGGTCACTGTGTTCCTCCACTGTTTGACATTTATTTACTGTATAAAAACGATTGGTGCCATCAATTACGGGCCTGCTAGTGCTGTTGTTTACTTTTGCCAAGCCCTGAGTGCCCTGACCCGCTTTGTGAAATATAGATTTCCTCTCGCCCCTGTTTGCTCTCTGCAGTCCAAGGTGTGCTCTCTTGCTTGCCCTTGGCTTTGGGTTGGGGGACGTCTGGCTGCTTCCTGGTCTGGGATGTAGGCTGAGAGATTAACGGGGATAGAGTTTTGGCGGCTCTCAGGTTTTGCATGTTTGTTCAGTGTTAAGATGTGGAAAATTGACATCCTGTCTATCAACTGGCTGCTAAATCGGTTTTTTCTCTTTTTCAACTGTATAGTTTAGGATGCTTTGAATGCCAGAATTAAGACTGTCGCAGGGATAAGCAAAAGCATCAGTTGTTGTAAAAAAATGTTTATATTCAAGTGTCAAAGACTTCTTGTTAGTAGGGACTAAGGAGCAAAGATAAAAGGGATGTGATCCTGAAGTAAAACGTTGGGGTGGTAGCCCTGAGTTCAAGTCTGATAGGACTCATTTAAACCCAGAACAGAACCTTGTATTATCATAAGTTGTCTTAGACCCCATTTACGTGGGAACGTTTGCGTTTACGCACCGTATGCGTTTTCAAAAAGGTCTTCCGTTCACACGCATTCGGCTCAATTAACGTGTCCGTTCACACGAGACCGCTGGAAACGCTGGAAACGCTGTAGTACATATAGCGGGCCTGTAAGTGGAGCTGAAAAAAATAGACAAAAAGCAGCGAAGAAGACCCCGGAGCATGGTTGCCATGGTTGCCCTTCTGTTTATTCTCCGCGGTGGATGGCGTGTGCTCCTGCTGTAAATCTCTCCGGTAGTCCACCAGCAGATGAAAAACACCCACCTCTCTGTCTCTCCCAAGGGACGAGGGAACCGTGCGGCAGAGTTTCCGTTAACATTTTTTTTCGCCGGTCAACATGTCCTTTAAAGTTGAAATCTTCCGGACAAAATTAGAAAAGTGCCGGTCAGAGGCCTTCTTTGTTATTTAATGAGCTTTCAAACAAATTGATAACGACTCTATATGATATTATAAAACGGACAAGTCAAATCAAGCAATCTGATTAGTTCTTAGCCGTGATATACTGAGCGTATACCACGGGTAGAATTGTAAGTTACTTTTCACAACAAGTCAGTATCCCTCCGCGTCTGAGAAAAACAGTATACCGTAAACTCACAGCTTATCACAGCTAAGGGGGTTGTCGACCCTCCGCTTCGCGTCGGGCCGAACCACGCCCCTTAGCTGTGATATAATGAGCATATAGAGCTCCTGCGGTCATGTGACTTTTGGTTATCAGCCACCATTTTGGCAGTAAACATGACGACCGGCGCCAGCGTTTTCCTACCGTGCGAGTATACATCTCATTTTAATTCAAGTGAAATTCGGCTTTATAGTACAAAATTAGAAAGATTAAATATAAGCGACCCATATAATGCACCCGGTGTGCTTTTCAAGAGCATAACCTCCTGCTCTGAAGACGATGTACCCGACTTGCGCTACGCGGACATCCACAGCTATCTTGTAAGCTTTCCATCAGTGTACTCAGGAGACTCCCTCAGAGCTTACAAAAGCTTGGAGGCTTACAAATGGTGTCAGTCCGGCTTCGTAAACAACATTCAACTGTGGAGTCTTACATCCAAAAACTTCGGCATCATCACTGCAAGGGTAAGTATTAAATTATTCCAGTTTGATAGGCAGTGTCACGTTAGCATTGTTTGTTTATTAGCTTGTCTAGCTACGGCAGTGTCACGTTAGCATGTTTGTTTATTAGCTTGGATAGCTACTGCAGTGCGTCTGAAACTAGTTTGTATTTTTGAACGTACTCAACCAAAGTGGCTGGCGTTTTTAACCTTTATTTATCTATTTTTGAATTTCATATATAGGTTAATCACTCCCAAAGGCTTAATGAAAGTCAACTAAAGCCATGGGTGGTGGTCAGGAACGACGGTGTTGTGCTGGGAGCCCACTGCAACTGCACAGGAATATTTTCAACACGGGTTTGTTTACCACTAGCTTGCTACAAGCTAACTGGCTAGGCTGCACCAGAGCCACACTTGTTGAGTTAAAAAGGGACATCACAGAGTCCGTTAGCTATAATAACTGGGTGCTAGATTCTACTTCGGTAAAAATTAAACTGACCAGAAACTTTTTGTAGCATTGTACTGTATTCCTTCACCCACCTGATATGAAGTGATCACTGCATAAGCGAAAGCAAACGGCCGGGGGGTCCCATCTTTCAGTCTTGTTCAGACGGCTCCTGGCTCTTTTAATCGCTGCGATCCACTTTTCCCTCCTCTCCGCGTCTTTTGGAATGCGATAATAAGATACACCTTTCTTCTTCCCACGCCTATTTGTGCAACCTGGTGCACAGCAGTTATCCACCATCCTCGACAGTCTGCCAGTGCCTGCCAATGAATTTACTGACGCGATTACTGCCAAAATGGCTGCCCCCTTCGTTTCTCGTCACGTGACCAGCATATGTGACATCATCCGCAGGAGCTCTATACCACGGCCTGTCGTGAGCTATTGCTTAAATATAAGATATAATAAATGGAGCCTCTCTTTTCCTCCTTCTCTTCTGAGAGCCAAGCAGCTGATCTCTGAGCAGGAGACGTGGGGAGAGAGAGGCGGGGCTATTTCATCGTTATCAGAAAATGATCATGTAGAGGGGTACACACGGAGCCGTTTGCAGATCTATCCACCTTGGGACCCGTTATCGTTTGCGGAGTCCGTTTCTATCGTTTTGTTACGGCCTTGTGTGAACGAAAGGGCTATACGCAAGAGAAACTATGCGGATACAACCCGTATTGTCCTCGTGTAAACGGGGTCTTAGTGCCTTAACATAACCAAACTTTTATCAAAATGATGTCAGATGAGAAAACAATTGTATTTTTGCAAATCAAATGTCCAACTTGAGTACATTCCAATTGAATCCCTTTCTTCTTAGAGTTGTGAGCAGGGCCGCCGCTTGCGGACAGGCAAGGCAGGCAACTGCTTGGGGCCCCAGACCAGTAGTAGGCCCCAGAGGGGCGACACATCTTTAAACCGACATCAGTGTCGTTTTTTGTATTTTTATGCAAAATTCAGAACAACGAATTATACAAAAAATATAATTAAACAGACATCATACATTGCCATAAGCCTTCATCAAATTCAGTTCATCTACAATAGTGGGGGCCCCATTATTGTAGATGAACTGAATTTGAGTGAGTGGGGCAATGCGCAACATTTGCAATGACAGTCGGAGACCTCCCTAATGGGGCCCCACCTTGTCCAGACTCACTCCGGTCAGTGCATGGGTCAGTGTCGCAAATCGCTTGCAATGCATTGCATTTCCTATTGTTTAAAAAATAATCCTGATTACAAGGAAAGGCACTGAAAAATGAAGAGAAATTATCTTTCTGGAAGCGACAAAAGGAAGAAGAAAAAAGATGAAGATGAGAGAATAAAACAAGACAGTGTTAAATAAGTTGAGTAGATAAAGATGACATACTAAATAACTAAATGTTGCTAGTCTAACCTTAACTGTGGGATAGAGAAACTTGAATTATGTAACTTCCACTAGAATCAAATTATTTATTTAGTTTACTTTGACGTTTAACATGACATGAGTTAACCTAGCAGAACAGTATCTGCTCTGCTGGCCGTGACACTAGGCTTGTTTGAGACGCGTTGCGGCTCGCCTCGAAAGTAGACGAGAATAGCCGATCGCAGCCGGGGGAGGTCTCAAAAAGCTCGCCTGAAGTCGGACAGCTCCGAGTCGGCTTCTTCTTCTTCTTCTCTCGGTTTTTTGGCGGATTGCAAACAACTTTAAGGTGCATACCGCGACCTCCGGAGTCGGCTTGACTCGGTTTGCATTTATAAAGAATGCACACATGTGTTTAATCCATAGACTGTATATATAATCGTTTATAATCGTTAATGTCAGATATGTACTAAGTAAATACATTTGTTGCTGCTCAAGATTAGATTCAACTTTATTGTTATTGCACATATTACAGGTACTGAGACAACAAAATGCAGCTTATCTTCCAACCAGGAGTGCAACAAGCAGTAAAGGGAAAAGTAATGTACACAATCTACAGAATAAGATATAGAATGAATTGAATGATGAATAAACAGTGAGGGGTATGAATACAATACACAGCAGCCTGTGAGCAGTACAGTGTGTATGAATATGCTAAGATATATAAAGTATAAAAACGGTAAGCAGTGCAAGTATAGTATAACATATATGGATACTAATTTCATGATGATAAACATTGTGGAACAATGATGAAAAATGTTAATGGAAGGGGCGACGTAAAACTGACTCTTACGTTCCCTTTTAGATCCAGGGGCACAAAGGGAAGTAACAACACAAAAAAATAACCGGCCGAGAGAAAAAGGAGAGGAAACTGATCTCTGAAGCCATAAGCAGGTCTTTTAATTAGCAAAAAGAAAAAAGGCTCACCAGCCAACTTGCAAAACAAATGTATATACAAAAATATATTCTGGAGACATGGACACCACGCTGCACACATCCAGCCAGGGGAGAAGGAGAGAGTGACTGCAACCCTCCTCATGTCCTATATGGAGGCCCTGATTGGAGATTGGGAGCACCTGGGGAGAGGCTGCACCTGAGGACAATCAGGCTGCACCTGGGGAAATCAGAGGGAGAGAGAGAAAAACACACACACCCACCCACACAAACACTATAAAACCAAACAGGTGTTTGGCCACAGTTACCAGGAACACTCAACCTATACTTCAAAAGCCTACTATTGAATGCTTGGAAGCTGCCACCTGCTGCTTCCAAGCCACACACTCCGCCACTAAATGACCAGGGTCAAGACAAGAGAAACACAATCTCTTAGTGTCGGGACCTGGGAGAGAAGCAGAACGAGCACGTGTGACACGTCTGTTACGAATCCTACAGTGAGGATAATTGCCCTGAGGATACATTTTACCCCCGGCTATATCATTACCCATTATTACATCCACACCGTCGACAGGAAATTTGGGGAGCACAGCAACTGGAAAGAAACCAGTAGCCAGTTCAGACTGGACATGGACATTGTGAAGAGGTGCGGGCACAAAACCCATTTCAATACCTCTCACCACCATATTTGCATCACAGGCAGACTCAGCACTCAGGGGCAGGGCACCGGCAAGGGTGAATGACTGTGAGCCACCACTGTCTCGCAACACCGGGGTGGGATTGTAACCAATCCCACCCCTTCTGGGTGCTTGCCATCCGCTGTCTGCTTTCTCTTCCAAGCTGCACAGTCTGCTATCCCATGACCTGGGTCATGACAAAAAAAACAAGCTCTGTTTAGCCTGGGCTCCAACACTGGAGCACTGGCACAGGGATTGGTTGTCAGGAGCTCTACGATAAGTGTCCTGCTGAGGAGGATCACACTGAAAAAAAACGCTCTTATGTATCAGTGCATACTCGTCTGCCAGAGTGGCAGCCTGCTGAAGGGTAGTTACTTTCTGTTTGTTAAGATAAACTACCGTACGCTCCGGTACACAGTTTTTAAACTCCTCCAACATCATCAGCTCACACACTGAAGTAATGTCCTCAGCTTTACAAGCTCTACACCACCTGTCAAAGAGGACTTTCTTCTCCCTCGCAAAGTCCACGTAAGTTTGGCCAGAAGTTTTCTTCAGGCCGCGAAAACGTTGCCTGTAGGCCTCAGGCACAATCTCATATACCCTGAGAATAGCACCTTTAACCTTCTCATACACCAAACTATCCTCGACAGAAAGAGAAGAGCAAGACTCTTGAGCCTTTCCGACTAGCTTGCACTGTAAAAGAGTAGCCCACACATCTTCTGGCCAGTGCAGAGCAGCAGCAATGCGCTGAAATGCACCGAAGTAGATTTCCACCTCTGATTCACGAAACACAGGGACCAAAGAAATATCCCTACTCACGTCAAAGGTGGCAGCAGGACCAGAAGGTGTAACGGCAGAATCACCCACCCCAGCTGCCTGAATCTCTAATTGACGCATCCGGACAGCAGTGTTTGCCGCCAACTCCAACTTCCTGATCTCTAGCTCCCTCCTGAGCTGAAAATCCCTATCTCGCTCCTCCCTCTCACACTGGAGACAAGCCATACGCACTTTTACCTTAGCATCTAATTTAGACCCCGTAGGTGAGGATCCTTCTGAAAACGAGTCGAATTGAGGTATGGTGAAGATTCTTGCCTGTTCCGTAGCACTCTTAACACCAGGAGTAACACCAATGCGGCCTCCATCATAAGACTCTCCTGCTACAGCCCCGGCCACCGTACCAGGAGATTCCACCAAAGTAGGCAGACTCAAAACCCCCTGTTCAACTAGTCCAGTTAGCACAGTAGCCTTGAGTTCACTTTTAACAAGAGCAGTGGAGACAGAAATGTGATAATGTTTAGCAACTAACCGCAAATCAACCTTCCTACACAAGTCTAGTTGACCCACAGTAGGACTGGCCACAAACTGCTCCAAAACAAAAGCCATCCTTATCAACGGCTACTCATAATTATTTTTATTTTTTTTAACAAACTTCCCCAGATCCTGCCTACCAAACTCACCTAACTATCTTCTGGAGCGTGCCGGGCTCGAGGCGATTTTAAAGGCAAACATCAGCGGCCGAAACCCTGAATCGCCTGCCCCCAACAGGGAATAAATCCCCACCCAGGATTACCCCGAAAATAAAAAAGGCAAAATAATAAATGAGTGTCTGAAGGAAGGACTGATTCAGCCAAGCTAGACACTCCCCTCTCTAAACTGAGGACGCTGTTCAACAGTAAATAATTCAATGCTACACCTATATACACCACTACTACCACCAAAGACAATCATCAACACCGCACAACACTCCTTGTCTCAAAGAACATATATTCATATTACTATCTAATAACTCACTTTGAATATAACAAAAATGTGAAGTTATTAAATTAAAAACTGTTTACATTTAGCAATTTTTTTGTTGGTGTCAGATTATTTATAACACAATGGTGATGAAAGCTGGTTCGAGGGGCCCCCAGTGAATTTTTGCCTAGGGCCCCCACAGACCCTAGAATCGGCCCTGGTTGTGAGATGTACAATGAATGAGCTTGCAAGCTAATCTGGTAATTATAATGTCCTTTCATAGAAATCCTAATCACCCTTTACCTTTGTGTCTTCTTGAAATGCCTTTGAGCCTCGGGAGATTTGGATCTTTTGTCACATGTCGTTCATTTTATCTGTATCTCCGAGCAGAAATTCCATAACAATGATGTTAAAAAGAACACACTGGCTTAAATGCAACTATATAATCACAACCTCCTGCGTTCGGATCTGGCCCTTGATCTTTGTTGCATGTCATCTGTGTCTCTTTAAATGATCAAATAAAGTATTTCCTTTATTTTATATAAAACTGTGTTTGTCAGAGAGAGATACCGAGATCAAAAGATGCCAGATTTGCCTCTGACCTGGAGTCAGACTGAGTACCTATTGTCTGGTCGCACTGCTCCGCTGTAAGGCTTGGACACAGCTGGTTATGTTGGATGTTTGGCGAGGACAACCAGTTCAGTGCACACATTTCCCCACTAATGGAGAATCTGTGAGTGAGAGCCTTTAATTTTCTGATAGGTGGGTGGATCAAAGATATGATATGATTAAAGGACAACTTAAGCACGAAGCTTCATGTGAAATAAGTGGACAAAGGATTCTTCGAGCATTTTTCTTGCATGTAGTCACCCTTTTTGAAGACTCAGTCATGATGAAACAAGTGATTTTATAACAATGGTTTCGAATTCATTGTTTCTATTTTTAGATAAATTCAAACGTCTTCTGTTGTTAATAAACGTACATTAAATGGATGAACAGGTTCAGTATTTAGCATTGTATTACAGCCTTCAGCAACTATTTAAAAGTGGTGCTTCGTGTACTTCTATGCAAATAAATAAATCTTCACACGAAATAAATTAGCCTCACTACCTCCTTGCTTTTCCTGCCAGACCGAGCACATGGTGATCAATTTATCCGTGAATTTTGACACATCCTTCACAAACATCTGGCTCTGCCCCTGAGGAGGAAAGCAGGGCACCACTTGATCCCACAACAAAAGAGTTTCCTCAGTGACATTTCGATGACGCCAAAGGTATAAGTCATAGCTATCTGGTTTCATGCCTTGTGATTAAACCCTGTTTATCTCTGATTTCTAGCTTGAGGTAGGAGTTGATCGTATTCTAAATTGCTGGTCTTCACAGACAACAAGAATGATACATTAACTCATCCTTTATCAAGTAAACCTAAATCATGTTACATTCCTGTTTAATCAAAGATCTTTAATCAGCGCTCCTGCTGCCAGAGCTTTGATAAGCCAGAGGAGCCAGTCCGCTGAGGATGGAGTAAATCTCCTCGACCGGGCGCTGAATCATCTGTAGGTGGTCTAATCATCTCAGATCCTTACCCAGACTCATCTTCACTGGCATTTGCTCCACTTGGTTTACTTCACTTGAGTCTGTGACACACACACACACACACACACACACACACACACACACACACACACACACACACACACACACACACACACACACACACACACACACACACACACACACACACACACACACACACACACACACACACACACACACACACACACACACACACACACAAATGTGGTTGAGCTGACCCAAGAAGACAAATCAGAAAAGCCCTGGGGCTCGGCCTGCCCGACCAAAGGGATGAGGTCATCCGACAGGACCTAATTTTCTCTCAAATTGCACCTCTGATCAGTGCAGTGTTTCCTGCAACAATCACACTGACCTCTAGTCCTCATTAGCAAATAGTGTGGCGGAGGAAAAAAAAAATGTACAAAGCCCACTTGGTTTGTGAGCAACAGGATGTTCAGTTCTGGCAGTGTTTTTCTATCCCTTGCCTTTATCTCCATCATGTCTTGAGGCGTCTTCTCAACATCACCTTCTGATTAGTGTATCGTGTGCTGGAAGTCTGACGATCAGAGAGCCTAGAGGAAGTCGGGGTCATGGTGCTACGTCCCTCACAAGAAGCCAGTTTGAGCTTTTGACAAATGTAGGCACATAAATTGATTACAAATCAATATGCAAACATAAAAATAAGGTTTAGTTAAGTCAAGTAATGCATTTAGAGTCAAATTGTAAAATCATCTTTTGCATATTTTGTCTTTCGTTTCCCTCAAAATGAGAGGCTTGCTCAAATGTTAACTCATATTGCAATGAATCAAACCAATCTGAAAACATGCTACAAAAGCATCCAATTAGGAGGCATATATTTCTTCTTAGCCTAGTGCACACTCACACACACACACACACAAAGACAAACACACACACACACACACACACACACACACACACACACACACACACACACACACACACACACACACACACACACACACACACACACACACACACACACACACACACACACTGTTTTAACAGACAGTATGCACCTGGCACCTTGGAGGTCAGATACAGGCCAGCTACAGTATGATGTGTTTATTATCTTTTAGCCACACGAGCAACTTAGCTTTATAAACGGCAGCGTTCCCCACTTTGTGCAGATCCCTTCACTTAAACAGATCGGCTACCAGTACATTATGACAATCACTTACACAGTAACATCTCCAACGCTGTCAGGGTGATTGGCACATTAATGGTTAAATATGTCATAAAGACGTTCTTGATCCCTTTGGGTTTTGAATAACATATCTTGACAACTATTGGACAAGTTGCCATTAAATGTGATGCACACAAAATAATCTGTAAGAAACCTTTGTGATCCACTGAATTTTATTTTAGCGCTATCAGCTTGAAATATCCATTTGATGCTTCTTTGGCATTTATAACATATATATCAGGATTCACTTAATAACTGAAATGTCTTCAGTCAAAGTCAAAAAGTCAAAGTCAGCTTTATTGTCAAGAATTCTACATCCAGAAATATCGAAATATCGTTTCTCGAGGTCAAAAAGTGTAAAAAAAACTAACAAAAAGTGCCTAGATAACCGGGGTATACAGCTTCAGTTACTTTTTTTCATCACGGACAGAATATTTCTGAGTAATGTCTTTAAAAAAAGTCATAGCTACTTAAACTAAATGAATGAGTATGTGTCAATGCCCCCACCTGTTGTTAGAAATAAAAAAATATAAGTTTTAAGAGCTGACTACAAGATGATTTTGTTATCATGATGTAGGAGCTTGATTTATCCAGAAACAGGGGGGGCCTCCATACTAGAGTTGGAAACTGTGATAATTTATCCGCGCTGCTCCAGGCCAAGCCACTCCCACTGAGTCAGGATGATCTAAGAGTGTCCGTGAGCCCCAAACACATCTAAATGTTCACCAAACTAATTGGTGCCGCTACAGTGAGAGGTTTTAAATCAGCAGTTATATCACCTGCTGTTTCTAAAAGGGAGAGAGGAGAAACACCTACGGAGATTAATTTATGATTTGTTTCAATTTCCCAGAATTATGTGTCTGTTTGATCTTTGATTTGTGTTTTTTCCGGGAATTGCACAATTTATTGCATTCTGAGCTAGTTTTAAAAATGTTGTGATGAGGAAGAGGGAAAGAGTATTAAGATAATATATATCCCTAGGTTCAATTCTCACAAAACACAACATCCCCTTCCATTGTTTACGCCGATGATGTACAGATATATCAACACGTTCTCACTCCCAACCCGTCGCATGTTGACGGGTTGGGAGTGAGAATGTGTTGATATATCTGCCTCTCAATTCAAATGTCAACTCATTACAGCAGTTGATGGACTGCTTAACAGAGATCAAATCTTGGCTGAGCCAAAAGTCCTCAACCTCAACGAGAGCAAGACCGAGGTCATCTTTTTTGGACCCCAACCTCCAGCTTCCCGGTTGCTCTTCTGGGCTCCCTCAATAAAAACATCCTCCCCTCTGTCACGAACCTTGGAGTGAGCTTCAATAGCGCTTTTAAATTTGATAAGCAGGTCAGCACCGTAGTCAAGACCTCCTTTTTTAAAATACGACTATTGACCAAGACCAAGTCGTATTTATCTTTTAAAGACCTAGAAAGGGTTATTAACACCTTTGTTACCTCAAGACTGGATTACTGCAACACTCTGTATGTGGGTATGGACCAGGCCTCAATCAAACGCCTGCAGCTAGTGCAGAACGCAGCTGCACGTCTACTCACTGGCCATAAAAACTGTCACCTCAATTCTTGCCTCACTACTGGCTTCCAATTCGGTTCAGAATTGATTTTAAATTCCTTTTACTTGTTTTTAAAGCACTAAATGGGCTGGCTCCGGCCTATATAGCCGAACTCCTCCATCGCCACACCCCAGCCAGAGCCTTAAGGTCGGCTGACCAGCTGCCGCTGATAGTGCCCAAGACCAGGCTCAAAACCCGAGGGCACCAAGCCTTCGCAGCAGCTGGCCCCAGGCCGTGGAACACTCTGCCCCTCCATGTGAGGTCGGCCCAGACCCTAGGGATTTTTAAATCTACACTTAAAACTCACTTCTTCTCTCTGGCCTTCTAGTCAGAGCGGAGCATGACTCCTGATATTTCCCTGCGTGTGATTTTTATTTTTGCTATTGTAGTAAAGTGTTTTTATTGCTTGTACAGCACTTTGGCTCGACCAAAAATCGTTTTAAAAATGTGCTATATAAATAAAACTTGATTTGATTTGATATCAGCTTACATCCCACATTACAAAAAGTTAATTTGTAACTCTCAAAATGTTGATATTGCTTTTATTTATCCAACTCTGGAGCAGTGAGGGTGCTTCAAGAGACACCCTGAATAACAATACATTGGTGAAGATGAAAAATAAATGTATGGAAACGTTAGGTTGTTTTGAAAGAAATACATTTCCTTTAACAAATGCCTAACCTATATGAAGGCAGGCAGAAAACTGTAATGTAAGCAAAACATTTTTTTATACAAGAACCACGCCGTTCACTGTTGGATGACTATGTCCTTGCAGTATGAAGCCAAAAAGCCAATCTAGCCGATTTTAGTTTTTCTCCAATCCAACAAAAACAATAATGTTACAACCAAGCGCCAACCTAAGCCAATGTGGAAGTGCAAAAAACTGCAGTTCACTGAATGACCACTTGAGGCTATCTCCAAATGGGAATTAATCTCCATGGAACCCCAAGACTTTACACAGAAATCAAAAATGTTTACAGCCTGTAATAAAAAAAATATTTTTGGCTCTAGAACGATTATTCCTATATTCCTATATTTCCAGGCCGTTACGACCAAGATGGCAAGGACTGGAGCTGCTTACTTTCAGCTTCACGACTGCTCTTTAAAAACCTATGGTTGACATCATGTAGACTGCACTGCGTACATATTTTATACAGTCCATGGTAAAAACAGGAAGAGCCGGTTTTCATTTGTGCTATCTGTAAACTCTTAGTTTCATCTGATAAGAAACTATTATTAATATTATATACAATGTCTGCTCATGGATCTCATAAACTGTACAATATGGACCTTAAATACATCGATGATTCAACTAGTATTGACAGTTTTTTCCAATGGGAAGCAGGTGAGGGATCACTAACGTGTCCTTGAAGTAGCGACTCAAACTAATTCAATTGGATGTCTACTACAGTAAACAAACTCTGTGTTAAAACATCGCTTGTTTTTTATAAATGGTTCTACTTTTCTTTTTCCCTTCTTCAGCTGGTTTCTTTTCTTCTTCACCACAACACATCTTCTTCATGATTCAGCATTCTTTGCAGCAACCCACCATCAAGCAGTGATAAAACAGTTTTGGCTTTTAAAATATTGACGTCCTTCTCATTACTGCCTCATTGTTCGCCTCTTACAGCGTCATTCTATCAAGACTGTCCTCAGCCAGAATTTGACCCAGCAAAGTAAAAGGCTGTCAAACATAGTATGCTTTCATTTATCTTGACTGTGTAAACTCGACACCATACCTCAACTGTCATATCAAAAATGGGTGGGGATAGATAAAATATTTGACCTTTGCTAAAGAAAATATTAACATATTTCTGTAGTGATCTTGCGCTGGCTGCCACGCTCCTCGTGGAAAATAGAAACTCTCAGTGTTTGTTTGGATGACGTTGAATCTTATGTTCTCGCGCTGCTCTTTGATGTGTAAAGTTTGTGTTAGCGTGTAGAGACAGCTAATGCAGCCCATACCTGAACTGTACCCGAATGACAAAACATGTTGGAGGAGCTGTCCACACAGAAATGATCAATAGAGCATTATAAAAGGCAGACATCGACTTCGACACCCCCTTCGTTGTCTGTTGAGCAGTTACTTCGAGGGATTGTAGACTTGTGAGCAGATAACATGTTCCCAATCAACTCTGCAATAGCATTTGGATTCTGATCATCTTTGAATGCCCAAATGGTATTTCATGCATTTAGGAGACACTGGTTTGGCTTTATATGCATTCTACTGGCATTTGATGAAATTCCTAAGACTGAATCGCGTTGTGCAAAACCTAACTCTAACCCTAACCCTAAACCTAACTCTAACCCTAACCCTAAACCTAACCCTAATGCGTTGTCAGTAGGTAAAAACGTTGCACACGTTATCACCTTTTGCAAGTCTTTCAAGTCTAAACATGCCTATACCAATTATAAGAAACATGTCTTCATTCATCATTGTCTTCCATCTTACTTGATGGACTTTCATTTGCAGTTTTGGTCCAGCCTAAAACAGACCTTTCAAATCAAGTCCTTCCAAAATCAAGTCACACCCCAAAATGCCGCCAGAATTTCATGCAGAAACAAAACTGTGATTGAGAATGATGATCTCATTGCAATTTCATTCCACTTACAACGGATTAAAAGATAGACAAAGTATTTATAGTTTATTATGTCTGATGTTCTGTTTCTTGCTCTGTTTTTGTAAGCGCTTCTCCTTGGTGAAACGTACCTGGCTGCTACCAAACACATGCTGGCAAATGTCGGAAAACCCTCAGCGAGTTTTCTGTTCCTGCATTACCTTTTGACAGAACAAATGGTCTTTGAAGGCAACAATACAAATGTCCAAATAAGCTGTCGCACTCAACAGCATCTGCCATGTTTCCATCAATCATCTTGTCCAACGTGTTACCTTACTCCTACGTGGCAAGCTGACACCACTTTTGTGTTCTTTCAAATTGTTTTTATCCTTTTCTTTACAGCTGACACATCAGTGGAGTGGTACGCTGATCAGGTGCCTAAGCACATGCTCGTGCTTGCTTTCCCTTTGAGGCCGAGTTGCCAGCAAAGATGTTGGTGCTGTCACTGCAGACACCTGATTAAAACATTTTGCAAATAGTTTGCAAGCAGACACAGTACGTGCTAGCTCGTTGGCAGAGTTGCGGCCCTTCCTCGGTTCAACGAGAGGCAACTGAATCCAGTGAGTGAAAGACAGAGAATTGAATACACAAGACAATCAAGAACAAATCAAAAATCATCTTTAATATAGAAAGAATAATTTCTCTTTATGACTTTCAAGCATTTGCACTAAAGGGTTGAACAGAACAGCACATACACATAAAAGGGACCCTAGCCGATTGTTACATAGTGATGTCACTATGTTCAGGAAATAATCAAAAGAGTCCAATGGAGGCATTTCGGGGGGGGGGGGGGGGTTGTGTGTGAGAGAAGTTTGGGATTATAGCCTTTGCAGACCATTTACATGCAACATTTAGCTTTAAATGAATGCAAATGGTGCTTTTCTTACACGTTTGATTCAGGTTTGAATTATTCATTTATTTGTTTATTCCACACATGGCAGTTCATTTCAAACAAAACATGTACACTTATACTGGTTGTTTTATTTATAGCGCATGGTGGAAAGGAGCAGCAATTTAATTGATTAATTTAGGGAAGTTAACCATTGTTTTATTTCCTAGCTATGTTCAGCCCCGTTTTTTATACAAATGTAACAACTGGGCTAAAAATGTAATTCAAGCATCATTTCTGTCTTGTAATTAAACACCACGAGACAATGAAGAACTGTTTCCCCGCTCTGTTGTGACTACGGCCGCCCTGTTGTTCCCCGCTCCAATGGGAGAGGAATCAGTTGTCTGTTTAGGGGGAATCACACTCCTGCAACCTGGCAGAGCCAAACCAAGGGTAACGGTCCAACGGTCTCCATCCTAGATCCAGAGATCAAACATTCGCAGGACGCTTGGGAAGATGATATCGAATGCCACCCAGGGGCTGTAACAAATGACTCAATATTTCTGAGCTTCAAAGCCGCAGTGTGCAATGTGGCGTCTGACCTGCGAGGTTGCTGGACTCCATGACATCAGAGCCAGTATCACGTCATGGTCAACATCAGCCCGAGTGCTAATTAACACCAGACAGGGGGATCATGGACAAAGCTCAGGGCATTACCATTCATCACTGAGCGGCTTACTTTGTTTATTTGCAGATGTAGGAGAGAGAATAATAACAGATTGTGCAAATTAGAGGAAAGAAAACCCAAGGGAGGTATAAATTAACAAATAAAAAGGTGGGTAAACTTAGTGTGGGGTGTTTCACCGTCTGCTACATCCCTGCCACAGTCTCCTCCGCACTCCAGGCTCCTCTCTCATGTGGCCCAGCAGTCCGTGAAGTGTCATCAACCTTTATGAGGCTCAGCAACTAAAAGCTTGTACATGAAAGACACTGTGTTTGCTTTGCTGCCTTTAAATGGACAGAGCAGTGCAGGGAAGAAGAAATGAAGGAAGAGAAATGGAGAAAAACAGATGCAACTGATTTGTGGAAGATCTTTTTCTAAACAGTGAGCAACAAGTCCTCCCTGTGCTTTTAAACATGAATTAATGTAGATTCCAGGCGTATTTTAAGTCTGTCTGTGACGCCTCGACTCACCGGCGTGCTGGAATTTCGTAGGGGTGCGAGAATCTTTCAGTAATGGGCATTCCAGCGCAGCAACATTACCACTATTTCCCAACAATCAATCATGGTCAGGGTGCTTCAGGGGGAGAAAGAAAGGCTGCAAAGATCTGTTTTGTGTGTGAGCGTGTTACTGTTGGTGGTATTTACAAAGACAGTTTATCTAATAAAAAGACAGTTGTTAATCATATGAATCCTTAAAGACTTTTAAGTACAAAGTTTAGTTCCCATGTCGCCTAAAATAAATGCTATTTAAAGCAGGCCTGAGAGGTTGCTATTGACCATGAATACATATTTTTACACCAGATATCCTTCCTACAGAACATCCTTATACCCTAAGAAGTTATCGTAACCTGTATAACACATATAAATCAACGAGGGGGGAGTGAAACACTGCCAAGGTTATTAGTTTAACTCCTTATGGGGCCACCCATAATAAAAAAGGTATGGTGCTTCAGTGTGTTTCGGATGAAAGCATCTATTGGTACCAATGCCACCAGTTTATTTTGAATACTTCAATACTTTCATATTTTTAGGGCGACTGTGGCTGTGAGGGAGTGCGGTCGTCTTTCAACCAGAAGGTTGTGGGTTCGATCCCAGCCCATGCAGTGAACATGTCGATGTATCCTTGGGCAAGATACCTAACCCCGAGTTGCTCCCGATGGCCAACGGTGTGTGAAAGTGTGTGAATGTGAGGTCCTAGAGTGAGGGCACTGCTCTGAGTGAATGGGTGTGAATGGGTGAATGACATGTAGTATGTCAAGTGTTTTGAGGGGTCGTAAAGACTGGATGAAGCGTTATATAAGTACAGTCCATTTAACATATGTTCACTTACTAAAATGCACACTTTTTTCAAGAGCTTTTTTAACATTAAAGCAAGGAAACATGTCACAGTAAAAGCATAAAATACAATTACGAACCTGAAAATGTGCATAACATGTCCCCTTTAATGCGCACAGATCAACACGAGACACCCCACACTAATTGCAGCCTATTTCATGTTGCTATCTTTCTATAACAGAATGTATCTTCAGTCGGTATGTGGGATTTATGGCCTCTTTAAGATCAATAGTGACTAAACGATTGTGCAAAGACTTTTGTCACCGCCTGCCCCCAAACAAGTGAGTTTCCCAGTAGGCTGTAGTAGTACACTGTGACAAATAGAAAGCCTAACTTTAAAGCCATAAAAGGAAACCCCATAGAAGTTAAATTGTTTCAGCATGTTACATTGTAATGCATGACCTTTCCGCTCTCACTGGATCATCTCATTATTATAACAGTGACTTTACTGTGTATGTCATGCGGGACGATCCTAAGCTATGACACCTATTGTTACAGTTTCTACTGGATACTGATAAAAGACTAAAAAAGCCCAACTTTCACTTAATGCATAACTCACTTTCATCCCTTTTAGTGGTCAACACCCATTTGATCAGCCACATAATATGCACACACCCTCCTGTTGTATATCAGAAAAGTGCTCTTGTAACACTATGAATTGTTCCCATGCTTAGGTAAGTATGTAGCAATGCACTGTTTATATTATTTCTCCTGCTCATCATCATAACAGATTTAAAACATAGCCAGGGAAGAAGCCCAGCAATTAATAATGTGCAATTTCATGCTTTTGCTTTAAATTACTTGCACATTGCAGACACAATGTGATTTATATTGTGCATTAAAGCCAGTTATATGCACGTCTTTCAACTGTTTTAAGGCCATATTTAGTTCGTTTCTGCCCATTGTATTTGCTTCATCATGCATAATCTCCTTACTTTATCAAAACTATGCTTTATACTTTTTCCATTAAATTATTATCTAGTTTACTGTTGTCCTAATCCAGATCAGCCACAATGTGAATCGATTTATCAAGTTTTTAATACAGTGGCTGCTAAGATGTTAAGGTTTTATTCTTCTCTCCAGAAGGATTTCGTCACGCAGAACATTTTATTCATCAAAAAGGACTCTAACCATCAGTTGAAACAGATAATTTCATGACAAACTTTCGTGGACACTTCACTGTTTGAAAAAGGCCTAATCTTCTGTGAGTGTGTGTTTTAAGGCGGTTGCAGAGTTGATACATCGAGGTGCAGGGCTGCTCCTGACTGTTTGACAGTGACACTGCACATACGCACATTGAGACTTTGGTGGCGGCCGGCACATGTGCTCCGCTTACCGTCAGATCACGTTCAACCCAAACACAGGAGGGAGGTGGACTGATGTTGCAAAGCAGAACAAAAGGGCGTTCACCGCCGTACTCCACACATTCTCAGCTAATCAGGAACTGCCCTGCTCGGAGACACAGTGTCCACTGAAAAGCAGCATGCAGTGATAAGGTCACCAAATTAACTAAAGCTGGAATCAAGAATCTGAAGCCTTTTCTAATCCGTGACCAACAAGATTAGAGGGCTTCCACTCAACACTCAATGGTCTGAGCTGTTGGACACAGAGAGGAGCACACATTTGGAAAGATTTGCTCCAAAATAAAAAAAATAAAACTTGTAATTGAAGTTATATACTGGTGACGTCCTCAACAACTGCTCATCCAGTCATTGTGAGAACTGCCCATTTGCTTGATAATTCCAAAACCACAATAGTTTGAGAAATGTAAAATTTGACAGAGAGCCCAAAGTCCTATAGCCTTTCATCTAAAATAACAAATGCTTAATGCTCCACTGCTCTAAGACTACACACTCTTGGAGGCAACCAGCATTACACAATCCAGATCCACTAACACAGGGCGCGCTTTAAAAGATAACATTTAAATCCTATTGTAAATCATAACATATGGCTCTGTATTGCTCCCAAAGCATCCTCAGCTGATTTAACAGCTCTTTGGGAAATAATTAAATACACTAAAATGGGCTTTTATTTTGGGGAAAATGTATTTTCTGTCTATGGGTATTGGGGTTCTTGAATAATGGGCTATCTTAAAGGAGACCTATCAGGCAAAATGCACTTTTTGATGTTTTTTATGCATAAATATGTGTCCCCGGTGTGTCGGGGAACTCACGCAGCATCAGAAAAGAAAACCCTTTCTCTTTTCCTCCGTACCCACAACTTTTTTAAACGGGGGTACAATGAGCGGACACAGATTTGCTGCCGATATTACGTAATTTCGGATGGTAGACCCACAGAGAGTTGCTATCAGAAACAATGCCTGACGTGTTTTGGACGTAATATGGTGTTTTTTTACATTAGCAAGCCTCGCTAACACTCAGAGCTAACCTGTACTGTAGAGCAAATGTGTTTAAAAAGCAGGAAATAAAAAAAGGAACTCACCTTGTGATAAACCCGCAAGAGAAAAAGCATTTGAGCTCCATACGGTTTCAGAAATAATCATTGATGTGGTTTAGAACAGGATGGCGTTTTATCACAGCAGAATTTAACTTTATATCCGGTAGAATTCTGATCAGGCATTAGCTCCGCCTCCTCTTTTTTTTTTTTCAAGCTAAGGACCCAAAATCCGTGTTTCTCTAACAGGGCTGGACAAAAGGGGTTTGAGGGATGTCTAAAATGCATGATCTGTTTGTATTTTGAGAAAAACACATCATAGACATGTTTTTATATATTTGTATATCTGAGACCCATAATATTTGCCTAAAAATAGCATGATAGGTGCACTAATAATGATATTGCACTGTTATCGTAGGGTTTGTGTACTTTAGCCTCTTAAAGTAAAGCCTGTTTGACCTACACACTCAACCCAAACCTGATCCTGATCCAACAAGTGAATTTAAACCATGTAAGGTGAGGCTTTGTATTGTAATCTATTGGTAAATGCATTGTTCTACAAGAACACGAAGTCATTCAACTATCCACAAATGTTTACCTTGTACGAGAGCATGTAGGCTAGTTGTTTTACTCTTCATGGATTGTTTGAGGATAACTACTCGTTGAAGATTTAAAAATAGGATTGACGAAAAAGTTTTAATGGTAATCTCCTAGAAATCGGAGTATTCTTCCTACACAGAAAAACACAAAGAAACAGTGAGAAGATTTTGTGTCTGGTAATAGCTGTGCAATATGCAAAACAAGTCTGTGTCTTTTCCCAAAGCAGAGGCAGCCTCGTTTCTGAAAAGGTTCCATACATGAGGTAGCGAGGAGAATGCAACACAGGATAAAAAGACGAACTGGGGAGAGGAGAGAATACACTTTCTCCCTCCCTCTCCTTGCTCAGTGATCCAGCACGGTGAACACAAAAGCTACTGTTTGCCAGTGTGCCGAGGAATCCAACCAGTCAATGACAGAAAAGCCTGAAAAGTGCTTCCCATAGAAAACACGGGCCTGTAAAGGACGCAATGGATCAAAACTCAGAAACATGCCACTCAATGGGAAGTGAGATATGTCATTGAGGAACACATTTAGTTAAGATTGTGAACAAATAGGGTTCACTTACAATTATAGATCTGACCATGTATGATCTCAGAAAAACAAGTTTCAGTCAGAAGCCTAATACGGGTTAAAACGGCCCAAAAAACGGCCATTAGGAGAATCAGTTAAAACAGTTAAAAAAACATGCAAATAAAAAAACACAAATAAGCCAAAACACATGCAAATGAAGAAACATCTTCACAACTTGAAGAAGGCGGAGCGTTTTCTAAAATGACAGCAAAAATATGCTGCCAGAAGAATAACGGAAACAGAGTCACTAAAAAGTGATGAACACAGCTGGATCAGAGCTCTTGTTGAGGTGTTGTAAGTGTGTCGTCAGTATGAAATGACTAGGCTAGCTACGTTAGCTAGCTAGCATAAAGCAGATCGGTAATAATAATATTGGAAGGAATCATCAAATCACTTTGTTAAAATAAGCAGATGAAACTTACTTGTGAAGTGTCCAGTTACAGTGACAGTTGGCCAAATCCCTGAACATCAACACTGTTCTATACTTAAACAGATTATGAATGTAATACCTTCCATTTCATCTCTTCTTGGAAAAGTCAGTATCATACCATTTCAATTTTACTCTCAAAAGTCGTCCCCTTTGCCAAAACAATGTATATTACTCCACTGTGAAAAAATAAAGGATTTTCATACTTTTTCCCATTAGACATCATTTCATTGGATCGTAGTCAATGCAGCCCAGATGTCTTCCCTCGGGTCTTCAGATCCTCTGTTGAAAACCACCCATGATAAATCCTCAATGCTTTATGCTGCTTTTAAAGGAGCATCATTCTTGCAGGCAGTTTGTTTTATCCTGGGAGCACATAGGATACATTGCACATAGAATTACAGGATGAAATGAATCTCCATCGAAGTGAAATGTCTCTTGAGCTACTGCATTTTACCAGTACTTACAACTTGAACTGAATATCTGTCTGAGGAATAAGAAACACTCACAAATGAGAATCCTATTTTCAGCCAGAAAATAACTGATGATGTGGTTTACAAGTAAAACATTCATGAAGTCATTCTCTATCAACACGGTTTTGTTTTGCAGCATTCACCTTATCAACTATTTACTAGTGAGATTGCAGTGTTTTAGTTTACTGATTTGGAAAGCTATTTTGCAATGCACCTGATTCTCAAACTGGTATCAATGTTGAAGTCATCTATTTTATTCGGATAGCTGACTTGAGGTCTTATTTTACAAGACATCTTCACAGATTTGATCTTACATAGTTTAGGGAAGATGAATGATGGAATTTAAGAAATAAGTTTCGACCGTCTTCCAAAAATAGATATGTGGCATTTCAGAAATGCACTTCAGTTTATTTTATTTTCACCTGTAGCAACTGTCTCTCCTGTGTGTTTTATTTAGACTTGCATTCCAACTGGCCCACATTTAGAGAAAGGTTTATCATACCTGTCATACTTTCAGAGCCATTTCCCTCCCTTATGAAGCATAAAATGCTCAGTCATCGTCCCAGGATGAGACCACACAGCTTTTTATTCAACAGATAGTTGTAGCCAAGCCACCTGATTGGTTCTTGACGCGTTCCAGCCGTGCCGGTAATCCCACAATGCACTGGCTGGATGCTATGAAAAATGGAAACGGTTTTTATACTAACTCATGGTAATGAGGGTGTTTCAACACAATCCTTCTCCCTTCTTGTCTCTTCTCATTGTTTTACACAACATCATGTTAGAGGGATTGTATTGCTTTCATAAAGAATGTGCACTCAGACTTCACTGGGACTTTCAACACTCTGCTCAAATATCCTTTTTTCCACTCAACTATTTTGTTATCCTGTAAACATGTTATCTCTCAGGATCAATAGTGGAAGAAGCAAGTTAGTGTTAGCTTAGCTACGCATTGTATTCTTGTATTCTGTATTCTTAAGACCTTTCCCCTAACCTTGACAAGTCGTTTTTTATGCCCAAACCTATCACTGAAACCATTATTTTTAAAGGTTTTGGAAGGCAATGTAAAATGGTGTCATCCTACCAATAGGTGGCGAATCAGAAAAAAATACATTTTTAAAGACATGTTGGTGAAATGATACCTTTCTATTTTCTCAAACATGTCACACTGAAGCCAACCGATTAGCCAACCACCATTTCATGTTTAAATACCTAACACGTTTAAACAAATCAGATTAAAGTCAAGGGTGGCCGAAAAAAAGGCAAAAAAGAAAAACATGACCCCAAAATAAGAAATATAATGAAAATAAGGTCCTTCAAACAATTGTATTCTTTAAAAAAATGTGTGACCAGAATACTGACCATGACCCGAACCTAACCCTAACCCTAACCCTACATTGGGTTGACGAATGCTTTCAAGCTACAATGTTAGCAAAAGCATGCAGACTCAGCACAGGTGCAGTTGGGAGTTTATATATTTTATAATTTAAGACCAAAACAGTCTAATCTCTAAATATCAGTCAATGATGTGGCCTTGGATGTAATGATTATGTCATGTCTAATGGCTCAGACTTAAAGTGTGTCTTTATCACAAACCAATCCGACAACCGACAGCTGCAGACCAGCTCAACAATATGCCACTCATTTTGGATCACAGCATCCTTCTTATCAAAATATTTTTTCTCCGCCCTCAACAAAATACCTCAGTAACCTTGGTATCAGTCTGGGTTCATTGAGTTTACCTGACGGCGTCCGAGTCCATCAGAACAGATGAATATTCCAACGCCGCAGATTAGTGGGTGTTTTGTTAAACAAAGGCGGGTTTGGCACTCCACCTTTGAAGCATTACATAAAGCTAGAGCCTCGACTTGGCAACTACCGCTGGTAACGGCTAAGAGAACGTGACTGAGCAAAGCTAAAACATGACCCCACTTACGCTTGTATCCCATATTACCCTGCCATCCCATCATATGCCTCATTCTCTCAATTTCAGTGTTTCTCTTCCCTCCTTGCTCGTCTTTTCTTCCATTAGATTACAAACAAACGTTTTATATTATTATTTTGGAGAGATGTTATTCAGAGCTTTAATCTTAAAAAAGCTCTGAAACAATTTGGAATGTGAAGATTCACTTCTTTATGCCAATAATCCTGCATACTCAGAAATGTCATCTGGTGAATTCAGGTCTGCATGCTTTAAAGGTCCCATGTCATGGCCATTTCCACTGATCATAATTCCATTGTTGAGGTCTACTAAAATAGAAAAGTACTGTGCAATTTTCCAAACTCACCTTGGTTTCGCAAACAGCAGCTCTGTAAAGTATATTCAGCAGTATTCACTTTCTCCCCCCCTCCCTGTGAGCCCAATGTGCTCTGATTGGTCGGTACGAATCGCGCTGAGCTCCGTGGAGGTGTGATTTCCTTGTTTAGCGATACACAGCCAAACACAGCCAAACTAAACCTGAACACACACAAAGTCACAGCCGAAATAAAAACAATAAGTGTGGCTTGATATTGAGTAAGAAAAAGGTTGATAGGTCTGCAGAGAGAATTTCGCCGCGATCCCAACTGTCTGTTATCAGCCTACAGCCAGGGAGGAGAGATCAGCAGAGCTGCCTGCACTGAGTGTGTGTGTGAGGAAGTCCGTGGATTGGTCAATTTGGACCAATCAGCGGGGGCTTAACGTAAAGGCTCCACGGATTGGCCCATTTAGTTCCGGGTACGTGCTTTCGTAAGCACCTACCCGGAAGAATCAAATGGATGATGACGTTTCACCAACGAGGCGTTTTGGGGAGGTCTTTTCTGTGTTAGAGTTTTACTCGCTACAGGGTGTACTTTAAGGGTTTTGACTCTGCAGACCGTTTACATGCAGAAAAACCTTCATAACACACAAGGGGATGGGTAATAACCGGAAAAGCATGACATGGGACCTTTAATGTTCAAAAAGCTCTTTATTTTAGCACCTCTTTTCACCCTCTGTCTGAAACCAGAGCCCAGTCTGCTCTGATTGGTTAGCTGGCCGGCTATGTTGCATGTACACATGTCACAGTAGAGGCAGAACATACAGACAACATTAACCTGAAATTAGCATAATAGGGCCCCTTTAAGTGGTAGAAGGACAAGGAGCATTGAGTAGCATTAGTAGCCTAGTAGTAGCAGTAGAAGTAGCAGTCCTGCAGCAGTAGACTAGAGTAGTGATACTGCTGTAGAAGTACTGTAGTCGTAGTCTAGCATCGTAGAAGTACTAGTTGTTGTAGGGGTAGTGATGGTAGTATTTGTACTGTTGTTTCTGGGTGTCTTCCTGTCTCCGTCTGCTTGCTTAGACTTGCGTACTGCAGGTACAGGCTGTACACTTTGTACCATAACATAATCTGTAATAGTTTATCCTCAAATCTCTCTCATCTTATTTGTTTTGCATCTCACTCTTCCCCTTACACACTCTGAAAACTCTCCTGTCACTTGTTTAATCACACATCAAAAGGTTGCTCTGCTTTATCATAGCAAATCAAATCATACCAAAATATCATCGCTGTCACCGGCTCTGTTGTTGTTAAGAGTGATGGCGCTCTTTTCCACACTCTTTGCATATTTTTGGTGGAGCGTGGCCAAGTGAAAGAATATCACTTCATGAAGTGTTCATTCACACGCTTGTACACTTGTAACTCCCGCTCTGTGCATGTAGAATATTGGACACAGCACAGAGATTAAGTAGACTTTGAGGTAACGAGTGATCCTCTTGTTTTTAGTAATGTTAGACAGGTATGTATTTTATGCATCGTGTCCCTCTCTAGGGCCTGTAGTGAATTGAAGAAAGATAATTACTTAGGGCATGTAGAGATTGCATGCATGGCTATTCAATAGTTTTAATAGTTTGTGTTGGCCACCTTGCAGTCAAAGACAATTACTTTTTTCTTATGGTATTTTTGTCTCTATTAGAAATATTGAACTAGAAGGTCACTAGAGGAGTGACGAGTTCCACTAAGCCCGTTTCCATCAGGGAAAAACAATTGAACACAGATTTGGATCTCCAGAATCTAATAAACTCATTGTTGACCCATACCACACCTTTCTACAACGTTTTATGGAAATCAGGCCAGTAGTTTTTCCATAATCCTGCTAACCCCAAACCAAACCAACAGCATATCCTCCTTTGTGGATAACATATTAAAGCTAAGTGCAAAAAGTTATTGCGTGGTTAAACATTTGTCTGTTGTGTATATGGCATCTAGCAATACAAGACAATGCTTAAGTTGAGAATAGAAATAAAATCATTATTCAAGTTTATATTGACAACAATTAATCTGGTGAGTTAAAACAAGACCGCCAGACGACCTTAACAGAAGAGCATTAATCAGATTTTACACTTTTTTGACACCTCGTGTGTGTATGTCTACCTGTATAAAAGACAATGTGGGGACATGAACCTGTTTACACAACCAAGTTATGAGGACTGAATTGAATGAAACCAAGAAAGCTCATATTGAAAGCAGCTCTCTTGATTAATCATTAAAGAAGGCTTTCTAAATACATAACTTTCTAACAGTATAGGAAATCTGTGATTTGTGCACCTGGTTTTCCACCAATTGAAAACATTTCAGAGTCACTTAGGGGATCCAATTGTTAATGCAATTTCTAAGAGTCTTTGCTGATTGACGGTGGCCAACAAAGGTTTCTGTGTGGATTGGCCTCTAGGGTAAACTTTTACATAATTAAAGTCAATGCATTGTCCTTCTAATGGACGAAAACAAACGTGTGTGTGTGTGTGTGTGTGTGTGTGTGTGTGTGTGTGTGTGTGTGTGTGTGTGTGTGTGTGTGTGTGTGTGTGTACCTCACCTGAGTTCAGTCCAGCTTAGTTTTTTGTAGCTGTGTTCAGATCAACCACTTCAAGTTCAGTTGTTGACATTATCATTATCAGAGACTGTCCCAAAAACGGCCTTAGCTGGGCGGACCCCCCTCCCCCGCCCACTATCTCGTTCGGTGACAGACCGATCTTTGTCTCTGCACCTCTGCAGCAGCAGATTCTTTGGAGATTGAATAAACGCAGGTGAGTTACTGCTTTGACAGGGAAGTGAAATATTCCTATATTGTATAAACATTACATCACCCTCCCTAAAGCTGGAACTGGCAATTGTCCACGAGTTATTAGATGGGGGAATCCGATGCTTTGTCTCTGGGTCTCCATAATCCCCTTTGTGGCTCTTTTTAACTGACGGACAAAGTCCAATGGAAATTAAATTATATACAGATATTTTTCTTTAGAATTATGGTGATGCAAAATAACAATTTGTAAGCACTTGGGTTAAAGGTTTTTTGGAGTGTTATTTTGTAATTCATTTGTGTTAACCTGAAAACACTAGGCTCACTAAACAAAATGGTTCTAGGAATTACATCTTCTGAAGTTTAAGTAACTTTCAAAATGGCTTTCTTAGCTTGTCCTGGATGATACACTGCTGACTGACAACACCACCTCCAATGTTGACCTTACCGTACATGCAAGCAGACAGTTTTTAGAGAACAGTATAACCATCCAAACACTTCCACCACCTCTGTACTGCCCCCTTCTGATTGTCAGTGAATCTAATGAAACCTCATTTCCAGTAGATCAACATCACAACTCTTTTGTGGCTGATGACAGAAAAATATATTATCATGTACAGGACAAGCTCTGTTTAACAGCAAGACATTTTCCTTTTATTACCTCTTGGCACTTCAAAAACATTCCACTTATTTTGTCCCCTTCCACTCATCCATAAACATCTGATAAAATAACCAGACTTAAACACTTTGGAAGCGACTAAATATCCTTCTTTTGATGCAAGTCACGCAGTCTATGCCCCCTTTTGATTTATGTAGTGCACTCTTTAATGAAAACCAGACGTTTATTAGTTTAAGCAGATCTGTGGGAAAAAAGAAGACCACATTCAAAACAAAAGGTCACACATCTTTGAAGGCATTTATATAAAATGTTCCCTCCGAGGACACAAGGAGTTGACACAGACACACATCTGCAATGCTTTTTCTGACACTCTCAAGGATACGTTTTAAACATTGTTATGGTTATGTTTGAATTTATGCTTAAGAATCTCTGAGAAAGTATTTCAACAAGCATTCTTAAGATAAGAAGAAGGATGTTGCCATGTTTTTATTTTATTTCGGATGAGATGTAAAACAATGTATGGGTGACTTCAGACTTTAGTCAGATCAGCATCTATCCATTTCTCTTTTCTGTTAACATGTTTTAACAATAGAAAAGCAAAACAAACTTACCTGCTAGCTACTATTGTATTGTTCAAGGAGCCATGTTATTCAGTGTTAATCTTACAAAATATACTGCAGTCCCTGGGGAAGATGCTGTTTTTGTACTTTGCGGTAAGTCACTGGGAAAAATGGCCACCATTTCAGCAACACGCTTGCGGTATTACATCAAGGCTAATTATAATAATTGTGTGGTTTTCCTGCAGAGCTAACTCTGACCATTGCACTTCTGCTAAGGGTGTAGGAAGCTTTTTAAAAAAAATGTATGTAATGGCCATCCAGTGCAGAAATCAGTGTGTTCATGTGTGGATACATAACGAAAGAAGAGAATGGTTGTAAAGGGGCACATCAAATGTTATTGCCATAGTGGTAGTAAAAAACAATATGTGGCCGTCTCATTTGTATTCAAACAAATTGACTTCAAAATAATTGAAATTCTTCTCTTTTCATATTAAATTGATCAGTTTCCTCGGATGTCTGGGCGTGACACCCCTTGTAAATGTGCTTCTGTTACTGCCAGTTTTCTAAAATGCTAATAATCTTACTATCACTGCATAGCTATTTGCGCTAATCTTCTTGGGTGCTTTGCAATGAGGCTCATTTGCATAGAAAGGGACCAATTTTGCATCAAATGTTTGCATGTAATTGAATTGCATTCAAATAGTTCAGGAAGGATTTTGCTTGGCAGAGCTGTTTGGATTGCAATTCACCCTTTGTGGTTGCTTTAAGAATTACAGGGTTTAAACTATTTGGGCAGATTTAGCTACCACTGTCTCTGGATACACTGAGGTATGATTCAAGTTAAGTAACTTCTGTTGAAAGGAGACTTATTCATTGCTTTTTTTTCTACTGCGGCCATTTATCATTTTCCTCACAGCTTGGTCAAATCAAGCTGGACTCAGGCAGTCTGGTTTTCCATCTGTAACAGCTGACGGGTCAGCAGGAGCTGCTGTAATCTGATCACAGATAATCTGTAGGATCATACATCACAGCTGTATGAAAACAGTCTCACTTCTGAACTCCTCTAACTTCTTGTACGACTCTGTGCAAACAGAGAAAAAACTCTATGACGGGCAATCCGTCACTATCAGTGCAACCTTTACATGACAAAGCAACAAATTGCATTTGAATCGCTTGCTGCGGGTGAAATCCCGGCTTCAGGGGAGAGTTTTTTCTCCTCCTCTCTCAAAGCAATGAATCATAAAAATGTGACAAATTTGGTTTGACATTGCTTTTTGGGACTGATTAATGAGTGTAGCTACAGTCACGGTGGAAAGTCCCCCACAGACAGGTTGGAAGATTTCTGTTTAGCACTGGAGCAGCAAAGAAAAGCCTCTTCATGTGTGTCCTGGCATTGAGCGCAGGTTGGCTGCTTGACATGCAATCAAGCTGTTCCCCTCATGTGAACCTTGAAATTCACTTTAAAGCTTGCTGCTGTTTTTTTTTTTTACTGTTCCTATGGTAACAACAAAATGCTACTCATTTATATTCACACAGCAGTATAGTCTTAGAAATTGTAATAGTGATAGAAATATTAGCAGATGTAACAGCGATGGTGCTGGTAATGTAGCATTGATAACAACTTGGACCATGTTAACTTTCATTAACATACACAAGACAACACCTAACCCTAACCCTAACCCAACAATTGTCATTGGGTGCACGAAGATATATACTTAGTACGTTTATTTGTATTACTTTAGGTATTTTTACATAAGTAAGATTGTGAGCCCTAACCCTGAAATGTCTGACATTGATGATATTAAGTTTCTCATTGGAGACGGGTTTTCAAATTACACATCAACAAGAAAACAGTCTTCATCAATAATTAAACCCCATATTGTCAGCACAGAGAGATTGCATGAGCATAGTGTACGTTTAATAAGTGTGCAGTTAACCAGACCCTGGAACTTCCTTTAAAATATACCAAAAAGTTCCAAAACAACCAGCGGTAATTGCAGAGAAGTAGCAGTAGCACGAGCATTATTCTATTAAAGTCTAGCAGCATAAGATATTATAGTACTACTAGTGGTAGCAGCAGTATCTAATGTAGTATTTACTGTAATGAAATAAGAGTGCTTACTGGAAGATAAAGCTATGAAGTCTTCTGAGAAACAGGAAGCTGAAGGTCCCTGCATTGTTTCAGAGCTTCACCACACAGAGAGGACATAGTTTAATGCGCACTGGATATTTGAAGAGTTACAGCAGTTAAATATGAAATATGTTAAATATGAAATCGTCATCTTCAGCTATAAAAAGCTGCTGGTATTTCTGGTGTCGGCGCCTGTGATAGTAACCATGACTTCTTTCAGAGCTGTTTGGAAACAATCTCTTCATATTGGCTAAACTCTCACTGGTTTATTTTATTTGTCACCTGTAGCAACATGCTCGTCTGTGTTTTATTTAGACGTGCATTCCAACTGGACTACATTTAGAGAAAGGTTCATCATACCTGCCAAACTTTCAGAGCCATCTTCCTCCCTTATGAAGCCTAATATGCTCAGTCAGACCACACAGACCCCATTATGCAACATCCAACAGAAGTGATCAGTCAGTGATGCGCTCCAACAATGCTCTGAATAGCTGTGCTCTACAAAAATGTAACTGGTTGGTGTAATATCTTAAAGCAGCAAGGTAAAATTCAGAAGACAACTTGTGGCTCTTTTTTAAAAATACAGCTGCATTACTTTTGCACCCATAATTATAGTAAATAAAACATTCTTTGAGATTTTGTCTTCTAATGTTCAGGTATGCATTATTTTACTGAGAGTATTGTAGAAGCGGACAAAGTTGTAGGTAAAATTTGAAAGGAAGAAGCATATCAATTCATTTTGAACACTTCAATGTCCTCCGAAACAACTTGAGAATTCAATGTGTAATAACCCAGCAACACACACATAGTGATATATGCAAGTCATAGACATCTGCCTTTAAATAAAGAATTACTGCAATAAAAAGATATATCACAAATGCCCATTTTAAAAGATTCCTGCAAATACCAATGTATTGCTTAAATCCTTGCTTTGAGGCCACATGCATGATGAAACAATACTTTTAATACTTCTATAGTTTCCAACATCTAAAAGAAAAAGTCACATCAGATAGACGGACATAAATAAAATAACTATTCTGTCCACAACTGATATAGCATGAGAACCTCTGTGTGTATTCAAATCATAGCGTCATAGCGATGAATAGGTAACAAGTTGCAATGCAAAACCTTTGTTCTGCCAACAGCAATTATTCAGCTTTTTTCCCTCATATTCCCTGTGAGTGAAAATTCCCAAAGTGTCTTTTGTAATCGGGGAATTTTGTGATACTCAGGGCCTTGAAACGTGTTAGATTGCTGCTGTATTTATTTCAGAATGTCCTTCTTGTCTATCAGTAAATAAGCATTCTTGTCATTCTTTGCTTTGTGGTTTTTGTTCCACAGCTGCAAAATGCCTGTAATAACTATTGTCCCATTACAACAGACTGTGTGATTTCACCATTGTTTGGGAATTTCCCTGAAGAATCTTGCAGAATATTATTAAGCCGCAAGACTACATGAAGACTTTGGCTTTGGAAAAGGTAGAGACACTTTTTCAGATGATTTAGCTGCTACAATAATAAACATTGACATTCCTTTCTTTATCTTGCTATCTAGAATTTCACCTGCCCTGCCAAAATGAGCGTAGTGGGGTTTTTTTCTTACATTGTGTGATATAAATGATTATAAACACGAATATCTGTTACATGTATTTTGAGGACATTTTGCCCTTGACCCTTGTTCTCCCTTTAAGTAGTTGCATGTAATGTTCTACTAATGAAGCAGCTAAACACATTCTAAAACATTCTGATTATGTGTTCATGCGTGGTTGCTGATATTTTTAAAGGTCCCATGTCATGCTTTTCCGGTTATTACCCGTCCCCTTGTGTGTTATGAAGCTATTTCTGCATGTAAACGGTCTGCAGAGTCGCAAACCCTCAAAGTACACCCTGTAGCGAGTAAAACTCTAACACAGAAAAGACCTGTCTATGCTGCCCCAGAACGCCTCGTTGGACATTTCTCTTTTTCCATTGTTTACTTCTTGGGTATAGTGACGTGACGTAACTTAACGGCTCCGCGGATTGGTCCAAATTGACCAATCCGCGGAGCCATTACGTTACGTCCGTGGAGCCGTTACGTTTGGACCAATCCGCTGACTTCCTCACACACACACACTCGGCGGGACGTTGCGAGGCTCGCTGCTGCGAAAAGCGGGACACTGTGAGCTGGCTCACTGGTGTGGGGTCGGCAAGACAGCGAGACACGCGGAACTCAGCCTGGGCACACACACAAACTCTCAGCCAGGCGGCGGGTGTGTGCCCAACAAGGCGTTTAGGACAGAGAGTGAATACACATATTATACAGAGATGCTGTATGAGAAACCAATGTGAGTTTGGAAAATTGCACAATATAAATGTATTTGAGTAGACCTCAACAATGGAATTATGATCAGTAGAAATGGCCGTGACATGGGACCTTTAAGACTTTATCAGCAAACAAAATGTTCAACATGCTCATATTTTACATTTCTGCAAAACATTAAGGAATAAGGATTTTTTTTAACTCATGGCAACTTAAATAAATGCATAGTCTGTTGGAGGTAAAGCAATTTGAACCCTTTGGTTGAGCAGGTTCATCTCATTATGGGATGTTAGTGATCTGTTGCAGCTTTGATGAGCAGCCTCCAGCTGTGAGACACTAACGAGGGCTAACACAGGTGATTGAAATAAACCTCGTTAAACGTAGAGCAACGTTCCATAGTGAAGACATCACTGATCCAAATTCAACATGAGTCTGAGGAAGGATTAACTGTTGTAGATAAAAGCCTGCACTTGCTTTAATGTATATTCTTTCCAGGAAGCTGACTCAACTGGTAAGTAGACTGCATGCGCTGGGGGCCGCGCACACAGATATTTCGACATAGAGAAGCACACATCGTTATCGTTAGTGTAATGAGTAACACCTGGGCTCTACAGTATGCTGTCTTAAAAAAGCTTTTGGGAGATGCATGGCCATCCAAAAAAAAAAAAATCCTGGACATGTTATACTTCACTGATGATACAAAGGTTAAAGCTAAGTAATCACATTTTTGTGGCCACTTGAGGGCAGCAGAGCCAGCAACGTCAACATATTATCTTCACAAAGTTGTTTTGTCAAACTTAAGTCATACGGTTTTTACCAAATGTTCTGGTCACCACCTAATATTTAAACAGGCTCCAAATGTGCGATTGTCAATCATTATCAATGTGTCTCATGTAAAGATATGTTGTGATATGACCAAACTGCATTTTCATTAAGTTCTGTGGGGGAAAAAATGATATTGAAAAGTGAAGCCTATGCAGAAGTGCTAAAAACTGCAGTTCATCGAATGGCCTCTTGAGGCTGGCTCCAAAAGTGAGTCAATCCCATTAACCTCTTATGTTTAAATCCACAATTTAACAGCTGAAACTAATTTGTTAACAGCCTCGTTGAAATAAATCCTCTCAGGTTCTAGCTAATTTACTTTTCTAAAATGCATCTGTTTTTGATTCTATTAGTAAGCAGGTGCCGTTTCATGTTGCTAGCAGCTTGCTCTCTGCTTTCCTAATATCCTCCCACTTCTAGCTTTGACACGGTTCTTAAGAAACCTCTGAGTGACATCAAGGTGACTAGGTCCATATCTTAAGTCTGTGGATTGATTAAGTATAGTTTCATGGTTTGTTCATGGGAATGTCAAGGCTGCCATTATTATCACCAGCTAGCTGCTTAATTTATTTGCTGTTTGGTACAAGTCAGCTAGCATACCAGTTTTTTTTATAAGAGATTCTTTGCTGAACACTACTGCCGTTTCAGGGTTAAATAACATTTAAAAAAGCTTGACACACAATGTGGGGTTGCAATAAAGCAGACTTCCATTTTCACAAACTGTGAGTTAAGCGAGTCAGTTTGGGGCCGTATTCTCCATGTTGACGCACAATAATACATCAACATTTTATACTTCTAGCTGTTATTCAAACATAGTGGTGTGCATATTTGGACAACACAGCATAAATATACACTTTTTATTCTTTATTCTAAGTAGATGAATGCCTCCTCTGTTGCTGACTTTTTCTCAGTCGAGCTCTCCCAGAGTTCGTCCATTCGTGGCGAAAAGCTATTGGCATTCTGTGTCACTGTGATTGGCGGCGTTGATACGTTTCATTAAGAGGTAACTTTAGAAGCTCATACCTCTGTTTCATCCTCGCAAGGCTCCTGGGAGTGTGCTGGAAAACAAAGGCTGCAGGGTCCTTTGTGGGGTACACTTAGGACTGGTTCAGTTTACTGTAAACACACTGGCAGGGGCATCGCAGAGGTCACATATGAGTGTTTGTGTGTGGGTGTGGAGGCTTTTGTCACGGTGCTTTCATAAAGTTAAGTTGCAGATGGAGGATGAAAAGATGGGGGAAAAGATCAATTGTCTTTAGAAAACTGGAGAGGAAGTAGAGAAGACTCTTTTTGATGTGAGTGAGTTTGACCTGAATGGGTTTTACATTCTTGTGTTTTGGATCACACCTCATGTTCCTGTGATGATACATTATGAGGTTTATTTTCAACCTTTTCATAGACTAGATCTATAAAAACAAAATACTATTCAGGCGTTTTTTTAAATCTTTATTTGACTCGGTAAAAGCAAAGTAAATATTGGGGAACAAAGAGGGGTATGCCAATAAAGCAAAGGCCCTAAGGCTGGAATCAAACGAGTGACATTGCAGTAATGTAACGGTTGTAAAAACACTTTGAACTTTGTCTAATTGTGGGTTTGAGATGTATGTACAGATAGCATGAGATAAAAAACTGGTTTCAACTTTATCAGAGGAAGCAGGTTAATTGTTGGCTGACTAGTTAGCCGGTGATCACATCAGAAGATTTATTTGGTGTTTGCCATTTGTCACCTTGACCCCCAGCTGCTCTACAAACAGTTGGAGGAACAGACTGTGTGTGTGTGTGTGTTTCCGACACAGAGGTCAACCAGTCAACTAGGTGCCGAGGGAACAATTTTTCACAGGCTTTGATTTGCCTGTGAGTAAGTTGGCAAGTATGCTTTCAAAGTCCAGTAGTCTGCGGTCCCAGCAGACCACCACAAAGGAGCTAATCCCCTCTATCACAGCCAGCGCAAACACATTAGCCACACAACATCAACACTGCACTCAAGAGCCCCATTGACAAATCCTCCCTGCTTTCTCAATGAAATTCAGGCGAGGAGCCACGATGTTCCTTTCCCAGCAAATCAAGGAGCTCAAATGTTGAAATTCAAGATGCTGTGAAGAGCGATTAAAGCCACAGTGTGTGTACTTTCATTAAATAAACATTAACCAAATAAGTTTCTTATGTCATTGATCAGTCTGTGTTTTTGACATTTGAGAGTCTTGCTTGTATTAAGGGATAAGGCCTGTTTGAAAAGTAAAACCAAACTTTCTGTAAAGTATTTAGTTACGTCTGTCTGCAACCTCTGCTGGCTTCCCAGTTGCAGGTTCCCTCAGCTGAAGGTCGTTTGAAAGCAGACATGTCTTCAAGATGACTGACAGGTGCTCTGGCTTGAATTTGACCAAGGCGGAGCTGACAATAAACTTCCTGCTTCAATGCCAAAGGCCATTAATTTAATTTGTGCGTTTACAATTCAGCCATGGATAGCTCAATATTTTAGACCACTTGTTAAAGATTTGACCCTATTGGAGAAGTTTCGCCTCGAGAATTGCCTTTCTGTGTGGTGGTACAGGGAAATGAGACGCACCTGTACAAAATGTCTTCCTATAACAATCAAGAAGAATTGAATCCCGTTCCAGTTGGAGCCACCACACTTGCTCACTACATTCATCCTTTTCTTTAAACTTTTGGTCGACATTCCCCCCTAGCAGCCAATCACATACCAGCACAGCATTACGTCCCACCGCTCTCTGTGACTTGGCACCACACCTTGCAATCAGGCCACTGAAACTTGTCTGAAAAGAATTAGTGTCGAGCTCCTGAGAGGACGTCATCAGCGGCACAATGGGGAGGAGGCAGCGAGCCCTTGGGCCCCCGTGGGGGTTGCCGGCTCCCGAGTGAGAGCCCTGTGGACTCCCAGCTGTTCTATGCAACATGCTGAACAGTAGGGGGTCGCCCTGTGTTTGTTTAAAACCAACAGGAGTCCCATTAAAGCCCTGACTCCCCTCATTTAGGACTGCCATGGGGACACAAAGGACAGCCCTGGGAAGCGGCACGTTGCAAGGGACACCAATTATTGAGGCGAGGACACAGGCCAGCTTGTTCGTGCTCAGGGACATGTCAACTCGTTGGACGACCCCCTCCGTCAAACCCATTGACCAGAGCGTACAGAGAGGCATCTTAATTGGTGTTGGGCAAACAGATTTTGTCACAAAGTTGCAAAGGAAGCTAAGTAGCTGAATGTTCACATTGTCCAACCCCTGACCTGAGCTTTAGGGGCCGTTCCGAGACATCATTATGCTCCATTACTTTGAGTAATCGTCTCAGACTCGTCCTATACCGCAGCGGGGAAACCAGGACAGCAATTAAAAGCAATATTCTGGCAATAACAATGGCGTAAATATAAAGTGAGCCCTTTTCTCTTTGTACAATGATATGATAGTGGCGAGGGGTAACATTTGGCACGGGAAGTAGCCGGTAGGGTCTTTGAGCGACCCCATGTTGGGTTTAGTCACAATGTGTGGGTTAGTCCTCTTCTTTGCTGCAACCTGCCCCCCCCCCCCCCCCCCCCCTCCTCTCTAACTTCATACCCTCGCTGGACCCCCAGAGTCCCCGCATTTCCCTCCCTCTCTGCCTCTTTCATTCTGTTTTTAAAAGGGATTCTGTGAGAGGGAATCACTTGACATCATTAGTTTTGGAGAGCGGCCACCATGGCAGGGTTGCTTGTCTTGGCTCATGAAAACATATGTCAGATTAGCAGCAGAGGACCTGTGCTCCGACCTCAGGTGAAAGGTCTGCATGAGTGTTCCTTTTGTTTACTACTGTTCTTCCACATATCTCTCTGGTCTCCTACCGTTAAACCAGATTTAATTTATCTTATTCCCAAATGTTTTCTTTGCGTTAGTTTTAAACTGACTGGAGGACTAAGTAATCTGAGTTTGGCTTTTTTTTTTCTTTGCCATCATCCTATTCGTAGCCCATTTCATATCTCTTGGATTTCTGAGTAAAGGCAAAAATCAGCCGTTGGTCCCTTTCCAATCTCTCCAAGTCTCATACAAATTGTATCCTAATCAAATGTAACAAATGGAACATCAGGCACATCTTTCCTGCAACTGTGATTTTAAAAATGTGTCTTAAGTTTGCTTTCTATATAGACATACCTCTTTGTGGTCAAACTAGCCCAATAGGTAACAATCCAAAAATAAATCAAGTGATCGGTGCATCGATGGATTGGATTCAAAATGGTGTACTGTCTAACCTTTTTTAAGAAAAACGTCAGGACACCAAACATCACTGACACTTCTTCTAAGCCTTGTTTTAACGTGTGGAGCTCCAGACAGGTGAGCTTTACAAACAGGTGCTCAGATGCCAGGTAAATTACTGCTTGCTGAACTTACTCCAAATCTCCTGGCACCCGGCGCTTGGTTTTCCGAAACAATCCCTCCTGGCTAATCTTTCCCTTGCGGACCTAAACGACGCATAACACATACTTAAAACTGTTATTTGTTTTACAGCTTAAAGGATAAAGTGATGTAATTCACCCACTAATGTGTTGTTGTTCAAATGTAGCATCTATGCTGAAACCTCATTGTTGTCTCATGTGTACAACTTTTATTACTGGAAAAAGGCGTCACAACTTAAAAATGTGGCCTTGATAGAATCAAGCGGATTCTGCCCATTGGTGGGAAAGTGCTGATTAATTGTGTCGTAGCCCTGTGAGAAAGTACGCCCAGCGCAAAGCACTAATTATGGGCCCTGCCTGGCCGAGAGAAAAGGGGGCAAAACTCTCAACAAAGGCCCATCTCATATCTCAAGACAATGAGGAGCCAAAAGAATAGGAGAAAGGAGAAGTTAATGAGCTGTGTCACCTGGCATCTGTTGATGCTGGGACGAGGCTGACTGGTGTGTCTGTGTGTGTACATGAGAAAAGAGAGAAAGTGTTTATGTATGTTTACATGTTGGATTCTGTGGTTCATTACGGAGTGTCCCTTTTCGGCATGCTACTTTACAGAAAGGACAATGCTGAGAATAAAGTCATACCTCAAAGGTGTGAATGGAAATGATAAGAACATGCAACACTTTGGTAGTTAGATGGTTACTGCGTGTGCCACATGTCACTGGTTTGATTCCCACAGTGGGACCGTTGTGAAATGTTAAACTCCTTTCGCTCGGTCCATTTTGAGTCTGTTCTCTTCATCTGTTTTTTTTAAAGACAAGAATGCCATAAAAAGGCATTAAAGATATGATGAGAAAATAGTGGATTTGTACCCATCTTTGTTGTCATGTAATTTCTTAATATTTCAGCAAAACTTTGTCTGAGCCTGTCAATAATAAAGAACATTGTCCATGCTATTTGAAATGGAAAGCCCAAAACTGTCAGTTCAAATATAAATATTTCTTTCTCAGTAGTTTTTAGAGGTTTGTTCTCCTTCAGCTGTTTGTACTTTAATTACTACTTCTGCCACTAATACTCTAACTTTCATATAATAGGTTTGGTTGATCAGAAGCATCAATTAAGCCACACATCAAAGGACATATGAGTGCAGATTAAAAGTCAAACCTTTTAATTGTAGGTGATTATGCTTTTATTCATGTGATCCAACACATTGTAGATTGGGGCATTAACCATTGCTTTCAAATGACAATAAAAACATATCGAAGCTTCACACTGAAACATATATAAATAGGGCTGACACACTAAAACGGCTGGCCATCATTTTGACCCTTATTCATAACACGCTGGCCACATGTTGTTATGAGGAGAACACAGAAGAGGTCTGGCTTTCCACAAACTGTATATACAGTAAGCACATTTGTGATCCTATAAAAACAAAACTCAGCCATGGGTTCAAAAATACTTTGAGAAATCCACAGGGAAACACTGTGTGATCCTCCGTTTAAAAGGCGACTGTGGTTTAGAGTTGAAGGGCGGCAGCAGCAATCCTGTTATGACAGTAAATGACGTGACGTGAAACTGCATTTAATGACAGAAGGTGTATTATAGCTCAAACTGTGTTTTCTGTTTCGTTTGGCGTTTGACTTTTGTTTTTCACTGACCTTGAGGAACAATTTCAGTAATATTCAGGGAGTCAAAACTTGTTTCATGTCTCAAACAGAATAGATTTCTGTTGACAGGGCTAATTGTTAAGTGCGCGGTTGCTGATCTCGAGGCCAAAGAACCACTTTTGGTTGTTCCACTGAAATGTGTATAACTTACGCAGAACCACAGAGTTTTTCTGTGCATTGACACCGCTGTCTGTTTCATACTGTATCCATTGTGCACTGTTTCAGTGTGCTTTAGATGTTCTAATAATAGAATATAAACTACTTGGTAATTAAAGATTCCTCCTCCTTTGAGAAGGGGCTGGGCTTTGCAAAAACCGAATTCTATGTTTCATTTTGAAGTTATTGGTCCAGTTCCAAGACCATCTAGCCTCCACTGATCAAAGGTTGAGTCAGAGAAAAGCCTAGCGGGAGGCTTATGCAAAATGTCGTCTCCTTATTGCGAATCGCCCGACACGTTGGAAACCATCGGCGCTCGTTTAAATGTCAATATACCCCGATGCAGTTTGGCTGTGCTTGGTCAAGTTTGAAGTATGTGGTTGAAAAAAAAAAGAAAAAAGATCTTAGAAATAGAATTTGCAGGCTTTGGAAAGTTGCATTGATTAAATTCCTCGACCACGGCTGATTTATCTCCGAGTCCGTAAGAACATTTCATATCTGAAGATAGTCATGCACAATATTAAACTTTGGCACTTGGGAAACAGTGTCATAAAAGTATTTATTTGTTGCAATTTTAATATTTTTCAAATGATTACTTAAACACATTCAATACATACAGACGGTTAAACACCTGAACTTTTGAAAGAACATCCATAACATCATCATTTGCATCTTATATCAATATTCCAATTACTTGTTTTATTTTATTTTATTTACTTTATTTACTTTATTTATTTTATTTACTTTATTTACTTTGCTTGCACTGTTGGAGGAGCCTGTACCCTAAGATTTTAATTGTCATAACTAAACTGTAGCTATGTACACATGACAATAAAAGCCTTGAACTCTTGTCCATGGTAACAGATTGTTGCAGGAAATCATTTTTTCTTTCTCAGTAAAAATCATTCTTGTTCAGAGAAGATAATAAGCAGTCGAAAGAGATCATGACGAGATGAAGGGACATAAAACTTGAACTTCTGCAGTCATCCCTCGCTGCCCCCCCACCCCTCCACCCTCCACCTTCAGTGCTGATCCATTATGTTAATGGTGATTACTGGGTCACACATCAACACTATGTTTCCACCTTTTAAAAGCAGGCCAGACGTCCAAAGCCCCATGACGGAGCGCAGGGGGGACGTCTGGGTCTGTTGGAGGTAACTACCGGGGTGGAGGGGGGCTGATAGCATCGCCAGGAATTTAAACAAAAGTATTTTTTTCTCCCTCAAAGCCACCATCTTTCAGTCTGACGGTTACTGTAAACATCATTCCAGCACACAGCATTATAAGACATGCTACTCCACATTCCTTCAGCGCTTTTAAAAAGATGGAAAAATGTCTCAAATATTGTATGTTTACTGGTTGGCAGAACATTTAAAGTAGGTTGTTTTTTTAAGTGCTGAAATGTTGACAAAGCTACGTCTCAGGTTATCTTCAATCTTGACAAATGATGAGAATTTTATTTTTGGGGGATTTCACAGCTTTGGTGTGGTGTATGGTGCTATATATGTATATATGTATATGTGTATATATATATATATATATATATATATATATATATAAAATCCCATTTTATATATATATATATATATATATATAATCCCATTTTATTAAAGAGGCCCTATTTTTGCTTTTTGAGGTTTCCCATTTTCTCTTGTGTGTTTATATATTGGTTTTAGTGCATGTAAATGGTCTGCAAAGGCTAAAATCCTGACGTTCGATTGGACTCCTTTGTTTATTTCCCATAACATAGTGACATCACCACGTAATAATCACTTTTTTATTGGGTAGCGCTCCAACAGATTGTACATAAGGGGCGAAACATCTTTAAGCTGTTGACCAATCACAACAGAGCCGGCCAGCTGACCAATCAGAGCAGACTGGGCTCTGGTTTCAGACAGAGGGTGAAAAGAGGTGCTGCAGCACAGGCAGTATGAGACAAATAAAGAGCTTTTTGAACATTGAAGCATGGAGACATGTCTCAGTAGAGGCAAAAAACACAAATATGAACTTGAAAATTAGCAGAATAGGGCCCCTTTAATACATGTGTATCTTAGTTATTGACACTTAATAGAAGGAGCACATACAAAGATACATTTTATTTTCTTGGCCCAATTATTTTGTATAATGTGTTTATGATATTGAGGTTTTAAGAAAGCACAAACCGTGAACTCTTGTTGCCCTTCAAGGTGATATACAAAGCCTGTAGAGATGTTGCAATAGAGCGTTCTCAATTTAAAAACATCTGACCTTAAAAGCAGTCCTCACACTTTGGGTTTGTATATAAAAATGCATACCTTGGCAGTATGAGGAGAAGGGAATGTACTCTATGTCCAACCAATGGCTACCTGCAGCATTTCTCTTTAAGGACGTCTGATAATCAACGTTCACATTGTTGAGTTCCATCCTGAACCAGGCTTTCTCCAGTGCAATAAAAACACATAAAATAGTTTTTAAAATATAGTCCTCATTTTATTAACAGAGGCCAAATAAAACTCATCACATTTTATTTACAAAGGGAGGCAATAAATATCTTAATAATAGTCATAAAATTATTTTTCGCTTACATTTGTTTAAAAAAAAAAAAAAAGATCATAAATGTGTCATGTTGTTAGTAGCAACTCGGAAACAGGTGAATACACACTACAGGTGAGAGGAGGCTGGAGTTCGTCGTCAGTGAGAGAGGGAATGATTGAAGCAAAGACTATTCCCCTTTTTTTCAGAACATATTCCCACAATTTCGAGAAATCTGGGTTTCTGAGGAGAAGTCTTAATTGTCAAATGTGAATTAAAAGGTGGGGTAGGTCATTTTGGAGAAACCAGCTGGAGTGCGCTAGAATTTGAAAATACACAGCCGGACAAAATCTGCCACTTCCTTACAGAGCCCCTCCCCCAACACACACGAACGCGCACATGACCAATGAGGGCACGAGATAAGTTTGTGCACAGATGGAAGGCTGACGGGCAGGTAGGCCATCCAGTTACTTTAGCCGGGCCGGCTCAGATGATTGGTCGTGCTTTTTACAGCGCCACGGCTTCCACAGATTAAAAATGTTTATGGATTTTTTTGTCAAAGCATTTCAGATATTCATTGCTATCGGGATGTTAAGAGCATTCCATGGAATATAACAAAGTGTATCTCGAGCCGGTTTCTCAAACTTACCTACCCCACCTTTAAGGAAGTAAAGGGCTACAGTCTTCCTGTCTGCAGATCACAAAACAAGCACAGGGATAAGCTTTCCTAAAAGTGTGTCGAGTGTGAAATGGAGCAAAGATGAGCTCACGGTCGAAAGATGATTTTGGAAGAGAAAAAACAGAAGAGCGTCTGAAAGGTTCTGGAGATTAACTGAGCACAGACAGTCAGACTAGGTGAAGATAAACACAGAAGAACAAGGAGGTAGAGGACGTCTTCATCACCAGCCCCGAAAAATATGAGCTAGCTCACACTCAAAGAATCATCCTTTTCTTTGAGGAAGAGCTGTTATGAAAGTGGGCGACAAGAGGGATTAGCATACATAGTGATGAAGTTGGAAGACTTAGTGGAGTTATGAATCACATCAGCTGTAATATTTTTGTTTGTATTGTTTTCTTTTTAGCTGTTTAAACAAGACTAAAGCCACGGCTGGTGCCCGACTAGTCAAAGCATGTCGTGTTTTAGCTGAATCACAGGAAACGTCAAGGGAATCACACACAGCATTCCTGGAGCCGCCAGTGGAGCTGAGGTTGAGAGACATATGGAAAAACAAAGCCAAAAAAGCAGAGAGGCGGAGAAAGAGAGAGAGACCTGTAAAATATTGCACTCAGAGCTACACAGTTATCCCGGCAGCACAGAGTCACCTGCGACCGCCACCTCTCTCCGGTTCGTCTCCATGGTGTCCGATTCCAGTGGAAAGTATGGGATCCGCGTTGTCAGGGGCAACACAAACAAAAAAAAAGGGGACAGGTATTCCAATAAATCTCTAGTTGGCTGATTTTTATAACATCGCGTAACAAAAAAAAAAAAAAGAAGAGAGAGTGCACTGCCTTCAGTTCAAACGTGGCCGAGGAGGACGGCGACAGTTTCTCTCAGAGGTCCTTTAGTGTATCCAGTATAAATAACATGACAGACACGTTAGCACAATGACATCAACCCAGAAGAATCCAAGAGTTAGGAAACATTCAGTCATCCTGAAATACAAAAATAAAACATCTTTTTTTTTTTTGTTCTTTTTGTCTGTCTTTCTTTTACAGAAGTGAAGTCTTTAAGGTGAAGACAAGAAGAAGCTTGAGATTTTTTCAGTTAAGTTCGTTTTTTTTTTTTCTATTTCCCCCCCTTTGAGGAAAAGTAGTGCTGTCCTGTCCCATTGATTGGTCCCATCAGTTCCTCTTGGAGTTGGCTTTTAACCGCCGAGCCCTTCGTGTCCGCTTAGTAACTGGAGTGAAGCGAAACTCCTCCAGCGGGTCCAGCCTGCCCTTCGGCTGGCGCTTCATGAAGTGGACTTCCTGTTGCCTCTGCGTGGTCCGCGAGCCTTTTTTGGGCCGCCCCTTCCTGTTGAAGCCGAGGTACCATCCTTTGTACTTGGCCGACACGAGGGCCGTGTAGTTGTTCTCCAGGAATTCCTCGACAAACACACACTCCTGCTTCCGTCCATCGGGCTACGCAAAGAAGAAGAAGTAGGATATTCATTAAAGATCAACATAGTGGCATGGCTGATTTGCATTTCATCTGTGTGTGTGTGGGATGTTTTTGATTTGAAATTTGGTGTAAGTTTAAAATGTTGGTTTTGTGTTGAAAACCTACATTTTTGATTGAATTTTAACACTTATTTTACATTAAAGCGGTTCGCAAACTAATAAATTCAAGGACAGCATGACATTTGAAATCTTACTTTCAGAGGTGGAAAACTTCTTCCAATGAGTTTGGGGTAAAACTTAAAATGCATACGAATTCCCTTTCACTATCGTGGCGTTTCCCGCACGCTTAACTCTCTGCTGCACTATTTAAGTTGTCAGTCTTTTTAACAACTAATCTTTATTTCACTTTCAGGTAACAGGCCACATTGCAGTAGCTGTATTTTATAGGAACAGTTTGGTTTTATGGGTAATACAATCATTTACTTGTTTGCCATGTGAGAAACAATTCTGCAGGCTAAATATGCAGCAAGAGCCAGTTAGCTTAGCTTACCGGCCTAACAGATAGAAGAAGTGGTGCCAATGATCTCATTTAACCTTTTGATTGAAGATATGGAGCTTTAAATTCATGAAAGTCATCAAATCTCTCTCGCAAAAACATGCTGGTGTGGAGTTTGATTTGTTTAAATTATACAAATGCTAAGTAGTGAGGAAAAGCTGGAGGATTCTAATACTTTGCTCCTTGGTCACAGCAGGCTGTTTGCAATGAGACATCTCAGAAGTCTTGTGAGGCTGCATCAGACTATTCTTTGGAAGAGAGCATTTCCACTGAAACCTGTTCACTGTGATGTCTGTGGATTATCTGCCGATACAGAACAGCCTTCCTAGAAAACAGAGCGGCTGAAGCTTTTAAAGCAGGGTGGAAGTAAATATCTCATATCTCATATCTCCTATCTGCATGCCTTCGTAGATATACGGGTAAGTTAGAAAATATCTAACATTTGGGTGGAGACACTTTCAAAATCCTGATGCCCGTTTAATTGAATCTGTCTAAAATGTACAGTTTACACAAATGATCATTAAACAAGCTGAATGTCAACAGCGATGAATAATGTTAATGTCATTTGAACCGATTGTGAAAATGACTCTTTGCTGGTTTAAAGGAAGAAGTCGAGGAACATTCTTTAAACCAATGACGCCCAGGCAACTAAAAGAAAATGCATGTTTCTAACAGATGACCGTGATGAGAGAGTGAAAGCGTGTGTGAATTATTGCAGATGCTGTGATGATGACAACTTGAGTTATTAATGCAAATAAATCACACGTGGGCCTTTTCAAATATGAACTTATTTTCCATATCGCAGCGTTGGTCAGAGTCACATGCAGTCATCCCGCGCCTGTGGCCACCTGGTGTGACTAAGTGATATAATTGCAATGGCATTCCTCCTAAGTGACCATTAGTCTCTCAATGCATTGTGGTGATTGCAGTCCATAATTGACTGATCGAGTGTCAAAGGAGCAGGCCGATTACGTAATGGAAGAAGGGCTGGGAGTTATCAAAGGGGTTTTGTTAGGGTGTACAAAAAACAGCCGGAGAAAGCAGATCTGAGGCTGCGTTCAATTCAGCCCGGATTAAGAGCTCCATTTAAAATATTCATTTAGATATTAGGAAGTGGCGATTAAGAAGTGAAAATATTGATCATTTACTGGAGGGTCAGTGGGTTGAAAACCAAGAGATTCTTACCCGTCCGACTATTTTGCCCTTCTCGTTCATGCAGATGTAGTGTTCGCTCTCCTTTCCTTTAATTCGGATGTGGCTCCCGAAGGTTTCCGTCTCGACAACAAGGAGGGCTGGAAAACAAAAGAAAAAAAAGATTCTGTTAACAGCAAGTCTTTCGCATCACATGGTTTAAGGGTCCTGATTCCATGCACATTTCATTATATCTCATTTGTTATTCACACTTATGGTGATTATTTGTAACACTCAATTTCTTGAAGTTAACACCAACAATGTATTTCATTTTAGAACCAGTCCTGCAAAGGAAGCGTGCGAACTGAACGCTCTAAGTACCTCACTCAGAAAACTCACATATTTAGCATAAAATTGCAAAGATTAAATGTTTTGAACAGTTTTTTGGGTGTTAATATTACGGTGATATGTCAGGATTAAAGTGCCATAATATGTACCACAACCAAAGTTAACCACCACTTATAAACATGTATTTATACAGAGATCAAAAGGACAACACAATTCTGGAATATCCAGGAACACGATTTTGGTCTGTTAAAAACACATATTGCATGAGATTCATTCAATCAGTGGATGTGGACATTTTTTTCAATGATTTAGACATTTTTCTTTAACAAAAATGTACCAAAAACTGACGCGTCTGCAGAGAAAAGAGTTATCTTTAGGTGTAAAAATGTCTTAACAATAAACCACATATGCACCAAAACAAGAATGCCAGCGCCACTCCACCCTGACGCAGCAGTAATCCACTCTCGAGACGCATCCCGGCGGCTCTTTTATAACCCCCCCCCCCCCACCCCACCCCACCCCACCCCACCCTGAATGTTAACCCCTGCGAGGTCACCTTTGTCTGCGCTCGCCCCTCGACCAGCAAAGAGATCGGCCAAACATTTGTGGAGCGGTTATGTGCCCCTCAGGATTAGGTTTCAAGTTCCCTTTAGTCTGTGCTCACTCAATCAAAAAGTTAAGATGATCCATTTGTTTAACACACAGGGCCATTCAGTAGCGCTCAAGGGAGCAGAGGAAGAATAGGCGAAAGGGGATGGGTCGGGCTCCAGGGCAGAAGTAACTCCCCCGTCTCCTCCTCCTCCTCCTCCTCCCCCTCCTCCTCACCCTTAAATACAACCTTGGGAGGAAAGTGGGAAACCTGTCTCAAAGGTGGAACAAGTTATTCCCTCCTTTTGTTTGGAGAGATTCCTGTTCGTACGTCTTATTTGGGAGATAGAGATTGTATTTTGTATCACTGGAGGGAGCTTGGAGGGGCTGTAAGAAGGAAAAGAATCCAACAAGTCTAAAGTGAATGTTGTTTATAAAGATATTTCAGCTCTCTAAAAGTCATGTGACAAGCGTTTGGCTTTCTCACTTAGTTGGTTTTGCACGGAGACCCAAAATTCAACCTCAGCTATGAAACATCGACCTAGAACATCAGATAAAACAATATTTCCCTCCCTACTGTAAGATACCCTTTGTCTGTAAATTGAAATATTTCATTTTATCTCAGTTGGCTCAACAAGAAATATATCTTTGAGAAAGAGTGGTCACTGGGATGTTTTGTAAATGAACTCTTGACATGTCTTAAAAACAATTCCCAGGCCCGAGACTCCATTGGCAGCCATAGCCGGCACATTAAAGGGGAACAACATTTCAAAATCTGACAGCGACGTTAGAATAACTGCTCAATGTTTACCATTACATCCCACTCCCAGTGACTTCTTGTTCACCTGGGTTTCTCTCATGGGGCAACATAAACAAGGAGGGTCCACAGGCGTGAATTAACCTCAGCATGGGGTCACCTGTCAGGAGAGTTGAAAGCTCCATGCTTTAATGCCACGTTGCAGCATCTATCAGTTTAAGAGCCTTTAGGGAGAACCACCCTGTGCTCAGAGTGGACATCAGGCATCATTTATGACAAAAAAGGATTGTCCTAGTCTCTTAAAAATAATGAATATGCTACCAAGAAGAAGGATGGCTGCACTAATAAGGACTTAGAGGTTTTAATGCTCTGTAACCAAGCGATATATTTCTGGTTGTGGCCCTCAGATGTGAAGCTGCAGTGACTGAGAGAGGATCTTCTTGAGCGTTATTAGTGAGTGCAAAGGAGTTCACAGGTGCCAGGTACTGCAGCTGGATGGGGAGGAGGAAGAGGAGGAGGAGGGGCGGAGGGCAGAATTGGCAAGGCCTCATGGGAAAAATTGGATCTGCTTCCACTCAAGCTCTAACAAGCAGTGAGGAAACTTCGCCTCGGCGCATCTGTGACTGAACACACTCACTCAGAGGCATTCAAGACCGGCAATTTCAGAGCAGTGAGTCAGCTGTTATGAGCTAAATATCTGCAGGAACGCACAAAACAAGGCCTGACCTTCAATTTACTCATCTGCTGCTCTTGTTTTGATATGAAATAGTGAACAAGTTTGTTCAAAAGGCAGACAAGGTATATTTGAGATTGGTAGGAGCATACCATTGGATGAACATGTTATATTCAGTCAAACTAAACCCTTCAAATGCCGTTTCTCAGTTTCGCTATATGCTTAACATTTTTGCACTGATAGCTAATATCCAACATCAAATGTGACAGTGACTATTGTGAACCATCTTGTAGTAAAGAAAATGAAAGGTTAAAGATTTATATTTTTGCTTGCTCTTAAAGTTCTAATACTTTACTGATCTGCATTTCCAAATATGTCTGAGACAATTAAGTTCAATAATGCCATGACTGCATCCAAACCTCAATAGTTAAAACCTACAGTAAAGAATATGTTGCAGTTGTGGTCCACATTAGGGGTTCTGGCCAAAATAATGACCTTGTTGAACTATAAATCAATCAAGGTAAGAACAGACTTGCTCTGAATACCCAAACGCTGCGTTAAAAAATCATTGCAAAGTCAGCAATTTCATGTTTCCAGCGACCCCATACAGAAGTTGGCGGCTTCTTAGTAAGTTCTCCATCCACTTTCCCGAAGCTAAACACTGAGCATGGAAACATGATCTCCATACGATGGCTGGAACAACATCTGGCCGGTAGCTGTTGGAGGTTTTCTCATCCTGCTGTAAAGAAACTAGCTAGCATGTCAGGTGAGATGCACAGGAGTTCTCCCATACCATACTTGCCCCCATCATCTCCGTTGGCGTTGACTTTCTTCCCGAGGATCTGCACGTGTTTCCCCGTGGTCCGGCTGTACAGCTGATAGATCCGGACCTGCTTCCGGCTCAGGTCGTCCGGGTTCCTCGTGTGGTTCTCGATGTAAATCCTGAAATCAGCAGAGGTCTGCTGGGATTCCTGAGAGAAAGACAGAAGAGAAAGAAGCATAGAAAGAGGGGAAGACAGGCGGTTAGAGATCGTCCCGGCGCAGGTGTTGATAGTAATGTGTGCTTTTATAGGCCGTGTGTCAAAAAAATGTACGCTCCAGGCGCGAAAAACTCCAACCGGGAAATTGTGGCTGCGGCATTTGAGCGTTTCACTTCCTGCTTTCAGCTCGCACATTTGACATGCATTGCATTTACGAGCTGATAAACTATGTACGAGATGTGTTAATGAAGTCACCGTTTGAGTACAAATCCCACAGAACAAGTGCAGAGCCTATCGTGCAGCCTTCTGCTTCAGATTGAGACAGCGGTATACTATGTGCCCCGGGCGATATTGAGAAACCTGTATTCCATTTCCACAAGCCACTAGCAATTATACACCTGAAGCATCCAGACCTGTTGCACTATCATCAAACAAATATCTGCCTGCAGGCCAAGTACGGTCCATAAATTAGGAAAGGCAGCGGGCGGAAGACAAGACGGAGGGGATGGCATGAGGCACCTCCGAAACAGGAGGACTTTCTGATTCTGCAAATTCACCTTTCAGAATTTAGTAGAAGGCTTTTTATGAGTCACCTAAGACCTGACATAAAAACCGAGGAAACCACAGACTTCGACAGCTCGTCAGAAAAGCAAATGTGTCACCCAACATGTGGAAGAGGAAACGTATACTTTCAGAAGCCCAGGAATCTGTGTTCACGCCAAGATCCCATTTCCCCAGCTGTATGGTGTGGTAATTGCACAGTAATGGCTTTTTATGTGGCTGTTCTCAGGTGGCTAATTATATACACATTACATACCCCGAGTTCTTGTTATTCTAACTTTAGTAAATTAATGACATGTAGAAAACATGAGGGGAAATCGTGGTCTCGGAAGAAGAAATCTTTTAAGCTCGGACAGGAAAAATAAACTTTTGCAAATCAAATGGAGGCTACTAACATTAGCTCTCTTAAATCAGGTGACATATAATAATACTTTAAAGAACGATGTACAGAAAGGTGAGTTTCACGCCGCACACGAAAAAGCAATGGTTTAACCTCCCAAAAAAGATAATTGGATGTTGAGTTTGGACACCAACTTTAAATGTCTTCTTAAGGACTTTGCCCTCCCATTTCTGAGCCACATTTGGACTTGGGGCTTTTTAAATAGTAAAGGCTCGTTGCCTCATTATGACGTATTTGCTCTAGAAATGTGGACCTCAGAGGATTCAGCCCCAGAACTGGGACACAGCTTCTGTATCTTGACATTTCGGAAACACGCCCGTAATGTTACGCTTGGCAATGTAGAAAATGAGAGGCTTGATATTCAAATGTATCAGCCACTAATTTGTGATGTTAATAATGACTTAAAGGCATCACAACCTTAAATTGGGCCGACTTTACTTCATGCAATGGGATTTTTATTTGGGAAGCAATTTGTTTAGCCATGTATCTCTAATGGAAAATGCCTTTTTTTAAACTAGCCTTAATTTGACTTTTTCTCTAGATCAGGTACATCTACAGTATGCATGAAACAACTGCTCAGCCATGTGGTATAATGTTGTCTTTTACATTTTTCTTACAAACTACTAGTCAACACCAAAAGCAGAGAGAAATGCATCAAGAACCAGCACTTCCTAAAGATAACCCTGATAACATGTAGATTAGATCTGGGAACTGATAACCCAATGCAACCCATTCAATTCAACACAAGGATTTGCCATTCTCAACTCAAAAGCTATTTGACTCATACTGTCAAATGTATATGGACAGAATTTTCCAAACTGCATTTACTGTACATTGGAACTTAATGGATGTTTAATAAGTACTGGAGACCAAGGAGCGGCAATGTCAATGGAGTTTTTTTTAATAAATGTTGCACCCAACCGATAGTACTACTTTTATATTTGATGCTCTTAACATTCGGTGTCTGTTCCCAAGAGAAACTCCAGACAATGATTCATTTAAGAGCCGAACAGTTAGCATGAGCAGCAGTAGCTTCAACATCTGAACAAACAAAGAAAAAAGTAGCACCTAGAGGACTTTTCATTCAACGAAAAAAAAAAAGATTCAAATTGTAAGACTGAAAAGTGATCTCCACAAACCACTTGGATCCCTAGCTGTTGCTAAAAAAAAAGAAAGCAGCTTGATACAAAACCTCCCTCAGATTTAACATTAGTGCAACCGCCTGGTGTCCATCCAGAACTACACACACAAAAATGTGTTAAAAGGATTTCGAAAGTCAAACATCGGCATCGTCTGTTGTCAACTTTCTCTCTGAATGAACCTCAAAGCTGACGAGCAAGAAAAAAAAAAACCTGAACACAAAACAAAACGTGGCCTCTCTGGGCCGCTAAGGGATTTATCCCAAATCTCCCCGTCTCTAAACAAACATAAAGGTGTGTTTGGTAGACAGTTGCATTTTCATCAAGGGAAAGGCAAGCCTAAGCACATGGCTGAGGTGAACACTAGCGACAACAGCTTTTTTTTTTTTTTTTTTATCACGCTGTCTCCTTTCTTCAAAGACACAGCATGAAAACGGATATGGTTGAAACTTCAAAAGTCTGGCACTCATCTTCACCCAGGAAGCTTAGTTGTCGCATCCATCTAAGATACACCTTGCTATCTCTCAGGGTCACACACACAAATAGGAAAACACACAGTCTCACATGTTGGCAGGGCATTCAAAGTTTACTTCCAACTGTGGTTGCGTCTGTTGTCTTTCCTCGTGAAATCACAACCACAGCATGACACGTAGGAGCCATTAGCCGCAGAATGGGTCAACAACACGGAGAGGGAATGTGAAAGGGGGGCATTAAAGGACTATTCCTGCATTTTTTCAGTTTGATCATTATCCTGAAAGCACTCAGGGAACCACAATGCATTTCCTTTGTTTGATAAATGCCTTTATCTAATCTGATTTCTTTCATAACCACATCAAACATGCAACATCCCATAACAAACATGGACTATTAATTATCAGTGCACCTCATTTGTCTTTAAGGTCATATTCTGAATGGGGTTCATCCTCGCTTACATTTGAGGAGTGGTCAGTCGACACTATAGCTTTGTTTGTGCCAGCTCTGTTGGAATAATCAGAGTGCATAGACTTATATAACTTTGCAGTTTTTCTAGTTTTTAGGGTTCCAGGAATTGTTGATTCATTAAAACAAATCTGGATCAGAAAATTGACTTTCAGGTTAGACCTGTTATTTTGTCAGAGAGCTACAGGCCCCCGACCGTGATGCCCTAAATGAAAAAGAAAAAAAAACGTTGTAGGCTAACACTAGAATTAGGCAACCATAAAATGTATTTATATAGTTTACAAACACACTTTCCCTCTAACATGGTTGTATCGTATCAAAAGGTCAAAATGGCAGCTCTAAATATTGGTATTCTTTAGTTTCAGTGACTAAAATATAGCTAAGATAAAAAGACTTTTACAAATATATCAATATGTTGCCAACTGTTGGATGCTTATTTAGAATAAAAAATACCCCCGGAGTGAATAATGGATAGAACCTTAACAACACTTTAAAAAAAAAAAAAAACGATCCTGTTTTAATATTTGAGATCAGAGGGAAGTATTTGAAACATCAGCACGTGGAAAAATTATGATCCAACACGTCATAGCTATAAAGTGATCAGATAACTTTATGAGAGAAGCAGCGTGCTCTCTGCCTCTTATGGGAATCACTGCGCGCAATTAGGTGAGTGGATGCCTGCAAATCATTACTGTTCAAAGGGAGACGCGACTAATAAAAAAACAAGCGCACAAGCAACCCATCTGTTCAAAGGACGATTTAAACCCCAGGCATCAAAAAATATGTATTAAACATTTCTGTTGGAAAATATGAAAGCTGCTAGTTTATTTCCAGGTTATAAAACTATCTTAAAATATTTTTTACAGGTATTTATAGCTTTTAGGAGATCAATCTTCAGACCAGTTTCCCTAATACCAAATGCGTTTTTCTTTTTCACTACGGGTTATATTGTTTTGGCATTGGTTATTTTATGGGGATTATAATTGTGCCTTTATATTTGTTGAAGTAGCTGTTATGATAATACTATTACAGGGGAACTGTTTTGTTCTTTTCCTTAAATGTCTGCATGTTTTTTAGATTATATCCCACCGAAAAAAAGCGTAAGTGTCCAATTCTCTCGTTTTTTAAATATCCTTGTTGGTTTTATCCATTTATTTTTCGCATATCAAATGCTTTCCTTTTACAATTAGAGGCCGATTTCTTCTCAAAATAATGTAACATGCAATTTGAAATCTGCCTTTTGCGTGACCACTTTAAAAAATATCCTATCATCATCATTCTTACTTTAAAAAGCAGCACAGTGACATGCAAACGCACACACACAAAAAAGGGAGTTGAACGAGGGAGTAAACATACCTGTAGCTGGAAATAGAGTACCAGAAAATGTAAACACCTATGTGGAGAGAGGGAGAGAAAAGGGAGGAGGGGAGTGAATCACACAGGCAATTACATGAAGAATAAACGCAGCCTACCTGGATTAAAGCAATGCGCAAATATGAAGCTTTTAGCGACTTCTATTGGTAAGAATGCATGATTTTATGTGAGAAAGGCACGCGGAGAAGTGGAACACTTACAGGTATATGAACCTCGAAGGCAGCACAGACATCTTGACTCGCAGAAATACACCTGAAATACACCTGCTTCCACAGATTTGGAAAGGTTGGCGAAATCGCCCCCCTCTCTCTTGCTTTCGCTCCCTGGCGCGTCCTTTACGCACACAACTCCGGGGGTAAGTAGGAGATTGAATCCCAGTGTAAGGATATATCACTGGAGAGCAGCAGCAACAGAGTCACGGAGTGCAACATTAGGTGTTTCCTTGTTGGGGTGAATTATCCAGTTTTTTTCTCAGCCCGGCTCCCCGAAATCCCGGAACGTCTCCGTAAATCGGTGCCAAGCGTGGAAATGATTCACAAGTCAACCTCTCCAAAAATCCCCTTCGCTCATAAAAAAATATCCTTCGAGTTTTGCGCACCTATAGCCAAGTTTCCCCACCATCCAAATCCTACTCCAGAAATCACAGGCTCCTCAACTCCGTCCGTACCTGCGGGGGCTTTCTACACCTTGCGTGTGTCATTTTATTCTACCAAGTGCTACGCTGGAAAAAAAGTTAAAGTGGTGATAATAAAACGCCCTTCCACCACTCGCTAAAAGTGGGCAAACAAACTTATCCAGGCATAACAAAGTTATGTTTTTCAAAAAGAAAAGCAGAGTGGAAATCGCAGTCCCTGGAGAGGCTTGGGGGCTGGTGGTGGCGCAGCAGTGCCTGTCAGTGGTGTTTGTGCGTCTGCGGCTTGAGATTTGGGCACAGAGAGGTTTTTTTGTTGTTGGTGGGAGGAAACATGTCAGCGGTTTGCACCTGATAGGGTAATCCTGGAGAGACCATCAGCCTGGAGAGGGTTTTTCCCTCTCGGTGGGCAAAGCGATGCGCAGAGGAGAACAAGAGCAAGAAGATAAAGTGCTCTTTGGTTTGCATTTAGATTTTAAAAATTAATAAAATGTTTTTCCTTTAGTCAGGTTGGATTTTTTTGTTATTGTGTTCGGCTATGGACAAAGACCACCTGATAAGAGATGGCGTTTGGCGATATCCACTTTCTTTTCTAAATTATATAAGTTTCATTTTCATTTTTGCGTCAAACCATATTTTCAGGTTGTATTATGTTAACCCCTTTATGACTTACATAATAATAAATATCAACAGGTATCGTACTTTTCTTCATTACATTGTCATGGTGGGTGTAGAATAAACAGCGGCTGCGTGTAACCACCACAGAAACTGCTCGTCACAGTCGGGTTTTTAAAGCTACTGCTGGTTTGTGGATTGGCCTCGGCTCCTCCAGACAGCATTCAAATGCAGGTTGTTGTCGACCTCGATTTTTTCAATAATGTGCTATAACTTATCCCGCATTTAAATGAAAGAGAGGTGTGAATCTGTTTACGAGCTGGCAGCAGTAAAGCGAGCCCACATCCCTGCTGCCATCAAAAAAACAGAAAAACCTTTGTGGTTCGCCTTTATTGTCCCATTAAAACTGGATCCTCGGCATTCCTGCCCCATTGATATTCAAAATGAATCTAAATGATTACATACAAAACTTCCCATGTTGGGGATTTCAAAGGGCCTCCTGCAGTGAGTTTAGTGGGGACTGAAAGGAGTGTTTAACTAAGAGCTCCAGCTGCTGATCAGCATAAGGCAAACACACAAACAAAATCAATTATTTATCCGGAAAAATATAAATGCATGGATTTTATTTATCTAAGTGTTTATGATTTATAACGACAAGTTGAGTCATGTGTGTTTTGTGCATGTTGTAAAGAGGATAAAGTGGGTTCATGTGGTGTTTACCCTGTGATTCATGGCTGTCTGCCTAACAAGAAGGCTTGATCCTGACAACCGCAGTGCACTTTAATAATCCCTGTCACACAACTGGGGTAGAATGTCAATTTAAAGCATGACTAATTTAGCCTTGTCCGCCTCAAGGGAGGGGAAATCACAGCAAATATTGGGCAAATAGTAATTATCGAGGAAGATAATTTAATGATTTCTTCACAAATACGAGGCATTGGTTCCGTTTGATCAAGTAAGGCTTACAGTTCAAAACAAAAGCACCTGACAACTGATTTAAAGAAGGCAGGATGATAAACAGCAATTACCACGCCGACTGTGATAGAGCCAGCATCGCGGGGTCACTCATCGCCTCTTAAGCACATGTTTGTGACAAACTTCTCGGAGCATGACTGTAAATCCACAACTGAGGGGAGAGCGCTGTAGCGAGCTTGATGTGTCCACCTGTGACTCACAAGGAGGCGGAAATGTGTCTCTGCTCATGGCAAAAAGGGAAGATACACTTTTTTTTTTTTAAAGAGGACTTTTTTCATGAGTCACAAGAATAGGGAAATAAATAATGTATGGCTGCAGGCCAAATGTTGGATGTGTCAGCTATGCACTTGTCTGGACAACCAGTTACATTGGCAGCTGGCCAATCAGGAGTCAGAAGGAAAGATTTATTTTAGAAATGTAAACTTATTTATGGCACAAAAGAAAGCCCAGTGGACCAAAAAAAACTCTTTTCATACATGAAATCTGACTGACAAAAGGGATTTAAAAGGACCTAAATGGAAGGACTCCATCGGCTTTGTCTTGCACTGTCCCCTCTGAGAACCTGATTGTTTACATTGTTTATCCATATCACTGTTTAGTTTTTAAGCTGTTGGAAGGTTTGGCACCAAATTCACTTCCAGTACAACCATCAATTGGAGAAGAGAAGTCTCAGACAAGTTACCAACAAAACACTTTATCTGTCGGACGCTTTGCGGAGTTAGGGTTGGTTCAGACCATTTCAAAATATCAGTTTTATTTGTCTTTTTTTAAACCAAACGATAAAAGTATTTTAAGTAGTTGATTTTGGATTATTCAAAATAAGTGGGAATATGAATTTGCTGAGGATTCAAAAGATATATATATTCAGTCGATGCTTTGAACACAAAAAAGTCAATTCCAAATATCAATAAAAAACCCAACTCAAATGTAACCGCATGGCAAGAAACTTGGAAAAAACTGACCCTTTAAAATGGAAGAGAGTTCAGATGTGGATTGAAAACTACATTTTCACACCATCACTCAAAAAAGTTGGTGCTCCCGACAAATTGCAAATTGCCCGCTGACACTATATGAAGAGGAAAAAAAGATAAAACAGCGAGAATCAATCAAAAGCAGTATGCTGCTGGTCGAGCATGACAAGAGTGAGCTTTATGAATGGGGTGAGCTGTTTCTCAGTCCAGTTTCTGAGGCACGGAGGAGGGGAGGCGGGCGGGGGGGGGAAGCCACTCAAGAGTTGGGATAAGGTTACCCACAGAGATTAGCTGACAAGAGTGAGGGAGTGAGAAAAACAAGCAAGCAAGTTAAAGGTCTTAGTTTACCTGCCTTGCTGTGCTGTGCTTGGCAGCCAATGAAAGTGCTTTGAAACCACAGATTCTGCCTGAGATGTTCCTCAGCGGCCACATTTGCCAATTCTGTTCAAATTTCATGAATACAAATTTAGAGCTACAAAGTGGCGAATGATGTTATTTCGACGACTCCCAGACTCCTTTCAAGTCTTTGAATTTGAACCTCGTCCCCGAGCAGCAATGCGTGTCTGTCCGCAGCGACGGGACTGTGGGAATGTCACCGAGGATATCTCATTGAAGCTAGAGGAGGAGGCATCTGAAGGCGGGCGAGCGCTCAGCGGTTCAAAGGGCCCTAGCAGGCATTTAGGGCTCCACAAAAGAACTTGGCAGATCAGTAAGTGAAGCCCAATGTACTACATTAGTGTCAGGACCCCCTCCGCGTCCCTCCCACTTTGCACTTTCATCTCTGACACGGACATATTGACTTAAAGGAAAGGAGGGGTGCCAGGGCCCGCCGAGGAGGGGTGGGTAGTTGCGGTGGGTGTCAGGGGGGGGGGGGGGGTATATGTGTCCCATTCAAATATCAAGGTGAGGCGATTGATGCCCAGGGGTGACCACTGACTCATATAAGCCACCCAGAAGCCTTTTTCTTTAACTAGAAGTCACAGGCCGACAAGCGTGTGAGACCCAAACGGGACGGCCCTCTTCCTCTCATCTCACTGAAATCAGCCTCACCCCATTAGTGTATGCTGACCCCACCCCAAACCCCCCTCTCCAAACACACACCCACTTCCCTTTTCACACTGTGGGTGATGCCCTTCCGCGGGGCTACTGAAGTCCAACGGTTAACGTGGGTTTGGGTCGTGACGGGGTCGCGACACCTTGACATTGCGGAGGGTGACAGAGAGAGGAGCCAGAGGAGGGGCGGGGGGTGGGGGGGGGGGGGAAGCTATTGCCTGCTACCTCGGAGACCTTTCAAGTCTTACCTAAAGGAGAGGGAGGAGAAAAAAAAAAAGAAGCGGGAAGTCTTTTAGTAATTTGTCCCCCGTCACACGTTGTTTGCATGGAGTCATTAAGGGCCATTTAGGTTCTGCCTTGAAGGGAAGAGGCCAGAGAGTTTGGGTGCGGGTGCTCTTTGGGAGAGAGGCCGTGGGAGTGAAGGGTGAAAATGAAAGCGTTGCTCTTCAACAAATCATCTCTGTAAGCACCGCGTACATGCAGAACATATTACTGTTTCCATTGACTTGGGTCGCCTGTTTGACATTAATGATGATTTGCTCCATGTCGTCCAGCGGGGAGTTGAAAGTTGTTGCTCTCTTGTTGCTAGTTGCTAACACGTGAAACAACTTTATGTGACTACACGAGTTTTGAAGACATCACTAAACTATTCTCGCTTGGATGAGATCTTTGGCCATTGTTCAGTGCAGAGTAACTGCCAAAATGTGTCACAGTGCTACAATTGAATAACAATCAGCCGACAGACCCCGTGTGCTTTAGGATTTTGGCCTGTGGTTGACAGATAAATGTCAAATGTCCTGGATGAGCAGAGGTAACCGAAAAGTCTTGTTTCGCTTCTCGGACTTGTGCCTTAATGACATAATAAGCCTTCAGAGCGGGGTGGACTGGTGGTGAAAGTTTGGGAAGTCAAATGATGTAAGTGTTCTTTGTCAGCTTTTTTCCTCCCTGAATTGAACGACCCCATAATTGTTTTTCTAGGACTGCCATAATTACCAAATTAAGGGGCTGGTTGTTTTGTAACGTGGCATAAAATAGCTTTGAGACTCACAAACTGGCCAAAGCTTTTGAGTCATTCACACGAAATGAGGAGGGAAGTAACTAAGTACTCAATTACTTTACTTGAGTAATTCCCTTTTATGCTACTTTATACTTCTACTCTACATTCATAGGCAATTATAGTACTTTTTACTTCACTACAAACATTTAACACTCATAGGTACTTTAAACATATACATTTAGCTAATACTACGTATGTACTTCTACGAAAGTAACATTTTACATTCAGGACTTTTACTAAAGTGAAGGATCTGAGTACTTCTTCCACCTCTGGTTATCATTAAAACAGTAATTAAAAACACTTAACTGCCCTGCTGTGTTTTAAATGCATCTTCCTGCCTTGATGAATGGCAGTTTATAGATCTCATTAATGACACAAAGGCCCACCGTAAATCAGAAATCAGCTTTGAAAAGGTGACACGTTAGAATCAAAAGGATGTTGAAGCCCACCAAGAGTGTGACCCGGACTCACCCACATGATTTGGTGAGGACTTTGATTTTAAGTCATTACCTTCATGTTAGGGGTGAGAAGTACTAAGTGAGTGTTCAAAGGCGAAACCTGTCAGGCTAATGTTTATCTGATTACTGTGTGTCTGAGAAGCACTTCCTCAGGTGCAACTAGGCTGTTGTGGGGCTTGTTGTGGCAACACACTGGTCTCCTCTTTTGTAACTCATCCAATTCAATAATAACAATGTCATTTAGAAAATTATGGAAGACTATTGAATTATTAAAAAATTAATGCTTCTATTTATGATATTTTTTTCGGAATAAATCCTACAATGTTCCTTTTTTTATTAAGGCAAACCTGGTTTTGCAGCTATATTATAGACTTTGTGTGTTTTTAAATATTTATTTGAATGAAAAAAGAGGAAATGTAAGAGAATGTTGATTTTGTTCCAAATTAATGACTTCCTTTTCGCCAAAGAAAAGTGTCCAAACCTGAGAACACAGCCTCATTAAAGATGGCGTCGGTAATGCACTTCAGAAACACTTTTTGTTATCTTCCATGGAATGCTCTTAACATCCCGATAGCAATGAATATATTAAATGCTTTGACAATAAATACATAAAAAAATGTCACCTGTGGAAGCCGTGGCGCTGTAAAAAGCACGACCAATCATATGAGCCGGCCCGGCTAAAGTAACTGGATGGCCTCCCTGCATGTCAGCCTTCCATCTGTGCACAAACTTATCTCGTGCCCTCATTGGTCATGTGCGTGTTCGTGTGTGTTGGAGGAGGGGCTCTGTGAGGAAGTCTGAAGGAAGGGGCAGATTTTTTCCAGTTGTGTATTTTCAAATTCTAGCGCACTCGAGCTGGTTTCTCCATTCATACCTACCCTACCTTTAACTGGATGAATGTAAGGCCTCTCATTTAACCACAAACGGTTTACATTTATTTTTGACATACATTTTGGTTTTAAGAAGATGTGCTTGTTGACGGTTGCTGTCGGTTAATAATACACATTCTACATGAACCTAAGGACCCAGTTTTCTGTTTCGCCGAGAGACAACCCCAATTGGGAGCAATACAAGGGGTCAGTAAGTCCACGATAAAACTCCCGATGCGCCCCCTTACAATTTAAGTTCAACAATAAGTCGCACTGGAGTGCAGCTGCTGCACACAAGTCCTTTTTCCCAGTCACGAAAGGTCCCACAGCAGTTTTGAGTCCCTCCTTGAGCTGCCTCTGCTCTGCTAAGCTAGCCTGAACCTGCAGTTCCACTCATCCTAATCGCTGAGCCCAATCCATTCCCCTGTCTAGCACCTCTTCAGAGGCCGCTCGCCCCTTTGTTCTGACAATACACAAACGACCATTCAAATGGAGGGACTCTGTAATCAGTGAAATACTAGCCTCTGGGCTTTGTAGAATAGAAGAAAAAGGGAGGGAGCGAGAGAGAGAGAGAGAGCAACATAGAAAAAGAAAAGGGAGAGAGAAAATCCAACCATGACCAATCAACTCTAACTACCTGTCTGGCTTTTTAGCTGCAGATGTTATTTGGCATAGAGGGGAAAAAATGTGCCCGTTCCAGATGTAAGATGTACAAAGGGAAGGCAGGCTGGTACCTCCACCCACCGAGAAAAAAGGCCGGACCCTTCCACACCCATGCAGCTTTTGATATGGCTGTTTCTGCTCTTGCACACGGCATTTCTTTCAAATAAATATGCGGGGCATTGCGTCACCGTGCGCTACATTTAGACAGTGTAAGAGATAAAATAAAATATGATTAATGCAGTCTCACTGTCAAAGCATGCTGAGATTATACTGGATCCTGTGGTGCTGAATTTCACCTGGAAATGTTTCTGGGGGATTTATTCCTGTACACAGATATTCATATAAATGGTGTGTGTGATCCATTCCTGGAAAATTCTAAATACTTTACAAAAGGCTTTGGTATTAGAAATTCAGTCAGTCGAAACATTCATAAATCCTGAAACGTCAAAAGTACAATATACGAATATTTGCTGTATATACAGTGGGGCAAAAAAGTATTTAGTCAGCCACCAATTGAGCAAGTTCTCCCACTTAAAAAGATGAGAGAGGCCTGTAATTTTCATCCTAGGTATACCTCAACTATGAGAGACAGAATGGGGGAAAAGAATCCAGAAAATCACTGTCTGATTTTTAAAGAATTTATTTGCAAATTATGGTGTAAAATAAGTATCTGGTCACCTACAAACAAACAAGATTTCTGGCTCTCACAGACCTGTAACTCCTTCTTTAAGAGCCTCCTCTGTCCTCCACTTGTTAACTGTATTAATGGCACCTGTTTGAACTCGTTATCAGTATAAAAGACACCTGTCCACAACCTCAAACAGTCACACTCCAAACTCCACTATGGCCAAGACCAAAGAGCTGTCAAAGGACACCAGAAACAACATTGTAGACCTGCACCAGGCTGGGAAGACTGAATCTGCAATAGGTAAGCAGCTTGGTGTGAAGAAATCAACTGTGGGAGCAATTATTAGAAAATGGAAGACATACAAGACCACTGATAATCTCCCTCGATCTGGGGCTCCAAGCAAGATCTCACCCCGTGGGGTCAAAATGATCACAAGAACGGTGAGCAAAAATCCCAGAACCACACGGGGGGACCTAGTCAATGACCTGCAGAGAGCTGGGACCAAAGTAACAAAGGCTACCATCAGTAACACACTACGCCGCCAGGGACTCAAATCCTGCAGTGCCAGACGTGTCCCCCTGCTTAAGCCAGTACATGTCCAGGTCCGTCTGAAGTTTGCTAGAGAGCATTTAGATGATCCAGAAGAGGATTGGGAGAATGTCATATGGTCAGATGAAACCAAAATAGAACTTTTTGGTTCCCACCACTAGACGTGTTTGGAGGAGAAAGAATGCTGAGTTGCATCCAAAGAACACCTACTGTGAAACATGGGGGTGGAAACATCATGCTTTGGGGCTGTTTTTCTGCAAAGGGACCAGGACGACTGATCCTTGTAAAGGAAAGAATGAATGGGGCCATGTATCGTGAGATTTTGAGTGACAACCTCCTTCCATCAGCAAGGGCATTGAAGATGAAACGTGGCTGGGTCTTTCAGCATGACAATGATCCCAAACACACCGCCCGGGCAACGAAGGAGTGGCTTCGTAAGAAGCATTTCAAGGTCCTGGAGTGGCCTAGCCAGTCTCCAGATCTCAACCCCATAGAAAATCTTTGGAGGGAGTTGAAAGTCCGTGTTGCCCAGCGACAGCCCAAAACATCACTGCTCTAGAGGAGATCTGCATGGAGGAATGGGTCAAAATACCAGCAACAGTGTGTGAAAACCTTGTGAAGACTTACAGAAAACGTTTGACCTCTGTCATTGCCAACAAAGGGTAAATAACAAAGTATTGAGATGAACTTTTGTTATTGACCAAATACTTATTTTCCACCATCATTTGCAAATAAATTCTTTAAAAATCAGACAATGTGATTTTCTGGATTTCTTTCTTCTCATTTTGTCTCTCATAGTTGAGGTATACCTAGGCTGAAAATGACAGGCCTCTCATCTTTTTAAGTGGGAGAACTTGCACAATTGGTGGCTGACTAAATACTTTTTTACCCGACTGTATGTGTACTTTCATTCAGAACCATGCAATAATAAAAAAGTTAGCTGGGTATTTCAACGTCTTAAACCATCTTGGAGGTATGCACTTGTGAAGTGTGGGGTGACTTTTGCTCTGAACCAAGGTGGAATAGCTTCCTTTGTTGTATTTGTGTATTAGGTTCACTTAGTTTCATCCTGATCCACAATAAACAAGGCAGGGCCTGTCAACAAAACTCACATGGGTCAGTGGTCTAGGTTGTTTATTGAGCAGAGGGTTGGTTACCTGTAGGGTGTTGTCGTCTGCAAAGAAACATGTTTTTCTTTAAATGATTTGCCTGTGATTTCAAATAAATACTAACGAAACCAATGTACTTTGAAATTGACCATATTGTGATATTTTAAAACTTTCCCGGTGACCAATTTAAAAAAAGAACTAAATATGTTGTTACTGTTATTTAAAATCAATAGACTACTTTGTCGGAACATTGTTATTGTATTGGAAATGTGTGTCTCCTTATCATAACAGGTAACATAAATAAATACATTAGGGAAATGAAAAAAGGAGAAGCTAAGCTTAAATAAAAGCAGTCAAACCAGTACATCAGGTTAGAGCCAATTGCAGTGTTGGTCAAAAAATGTGTTGTGGGTCAAGAAATGCATTAGCTCAACCAAAATCAAGTGTGGTCATCCCTCCTCCATACTCCTCTTGTGAAATCCATTTTTAAATGTGAATCATAACTGTCTACGGCCCTGAAGCTTTCCCTACCAGTGAGGGGAGGAACACATGGCCGATCTATTGTGTCTGTGTCTTCAAGAGGCACTTCAGACTTCTATAGGTTGAAACACTTA